>NC_043986.1:4822025-5069525 GCF_902150065.1 Myripristis murdjan
ACCTCACGCCGTCTCTTGACGTGTATTTACGTCTTGGAAACTTCCTTCTTCCGCACGATTTCTCCCTGTAGCGTCACAAAAACTCATCGACACTCATCGAGGATTTTTACAAGCACGGAGGTCAGCGTGGAAAAGTAAAGGAACAAAAAAAATGATTCGACAATAACACGAAGGCACTCAGTTATGACCCAGTTTGTGCTAAGCCCCGCCCCTTTAGCAACATTGCCGTTTTAGGACACGCCCCTTCTGGCCAATCAAAAAGAGGTCAGTGCTGCTTGACCCATGACCCATGACCGACCTCCACGCCGGCTCTCATTTGGAAATTACAGGCCTGTTGGTGCTAAGCCCCGCCCACTGCCATGCGCCCTTAAGGCCTATTGGCTTAAAAAGTTCCTCACTTCCTCACCATAAATTATTTAAATTATATAAATTATATCTTTTCTACACATTTATTCAGTTCTCACATGAGCTTTGGTTGGACAAACTGCAAGGAGGCGACGTCATTATAGGCTTGCATTTTTCACGAGTTTCTATTTTTGTTTCATTTTGATTTTTTGTTTCAGTTTCAGTTTAGATTTAATTTATTTTTAAAGCAGATTTGCTCGGTTCATTTATTTTTCATGGATTTTGAAACTAAGCATCTGAAAGCACTTTTGAAAATGCTTCGTCTTAGTTTCGTTTTCATTTTTTTGCAACGTGGGTTATTTGTCAGGGGTCACATTCAAAAGTCAGAAAAAGCACTTTCTCTATCATTTCTCTATGATTTTAGTTTATTTGAGTTCGTTTTGTAAACACACAAGACACATTTTTTTTTTCCCAACTTCAGAAACTTTGTTAAACTGATTTCAGAAACATATTTAGGATTTTATTTCACAAATAAAAGGTGTGGGTGATGTCAAAACGTCGTATTAAATGTCAAAGTGATTTTTAAAATATTTTGCAGGAATCACTCGACTCAGTCCGCTGAGCTCTGATGATATTTAGAGAGTTCGGTAAAGACTTTTAATTCATCCTTTTATTGCTGCCACAAGGTAAACAGGCTTGTAAAAGGGTTTACAGGCTGCACACACACACACACACACACACACACACACACACACAGTCACAGCTCTCTGCTTCTCTATTGAGACCAGCAGCCCTGAGAGGAGGCGGGGAGGAGGGTGAAGAGAAAAGAGGGGAAGATGGAAGAACAGGGGGGAAGCCAGAGCCACAGCACAAAACACACTTGTCAGGGACACACACACACACACACACACACATTCAGACGCACACACACACACGCAGTGAATGTCTCTCTGTGATGAAGGAGGAAGCCACTCGAGCAGGAGAGGCCGGCACAAAGGAGCTGCATTCACACACATAAAGAAGGTTGATGAAGAGCAGCGTTCAGAAACACAAAAGGTTAACTACGAGCAGAGGGAGTGTGTGAACGTGCGTGTGTGTGTGTGTGTGTGTGTGAGAGAGAGAGAGAGAGAGAGAGAGGGAGCGATGGGCCCGTCCTGATGGATCCACCACAACACCAGCGAGAACAAACACGAGCTGCTGCCAAGAATAACGTCTCTAAATCAACTCCGACTGAAGCATCAGCGGCTCGACGTTCATCGCCGGCGTCCACGAGCGCGAGCCGCGTGATTTATCACCGAGAGGCTGCGGCCTGGAAACCCGTTAGCAGCCTCACATCTATTCTGCCTTCGCTGGACAAGGATTACACACCAGCAAACGGCGAAATTAGAGAGAGAGACGCTCGATTGAAATCCATTAGGAAGCGTAAATCGTGAGGTGATGAAGGGCCTGTTCCAGTGAAGCCGTTTAAAATGTTCCCAGAGAAAATGCTCAATTCGCATTTTTGTACGGTGGTAAAAAAAAAAAAGTCAAAAAAAAAAAAAAAAAAAGTGACAGAAAATATTTTGCCATTCCAAAGACACTGTGAGATCACACAGAACATCATCCTGACCGTCTGCAGCCCAACAAGGCGTTCAGATGCTCAAAAATCCGGATACGCACGGTTAACGTTCATGACTGGGTTCTGATGTTCTGGATTCGGACACTCCAGAATCCAAAAAAAAAAATTTACAATCCTGGAACAAACACTTTGCACATTTTGGAATCGCAGAGAGCCTCAGAGCCTCGCAGAGGACATCACCTCAACGTCTCCCGATCTGTCCCGGTCGGGAATCTAGACCCGCAGAACGCGCGGGTTCGTTCTAGAACGCCGCGGAACACTGGCAACACACTTTCGAGAACGCTGTGACATCACAGAAGCTTTGAGAACGCTGGAGAACCCCGGCACATGTTCTCACACACTCTCAAACAACAAAGGCAGAACAAAGGCCAAGGCCAAGCACGTTTTCACACATACACATAAGAGATCAAATATCCAGCTGGGTTTACAGTAAACACAGTGTGTGTGTGTGTGTGTGTGTGTGTGTGTGTGTGTCTCCCACCTGTCCCAGGTCCAGGGTGACGTTGACCTCGTTGAACTCGGTGCTGCGGGACAGAGGCGGGCTCTGCCACCAGCGCTCCGTCCCGTCGATGGCGTTGGTGATGGGATGGGCGCGGTCGCTCTCCCCCTGGCTGCAGATGTCACAGTACTGGCCCTGAGAACACACACACACACACACACACACACACACACACACAGGTTAATTAACATGGTGATGGAGTTAATGTCACTTCTGCTGCTGATGATGTGCAATCCTGTGCTGAGACTTGCTCGATGGACCGTCGGCAGATTTTTATTCTAACTGGAGCTGCAACTGATGTTTATTTTTTATTGTCAACTAATCTATCAATTTGATCGAGCATTTACTCCACACCTGTCAGCAGAAATCATAACACCAAGGCTCAGTTAATGGGATCAGGAAAAAAAAAAAAAAGTACGAGATGATCAGGGGGAAAAGTCACTTGTTAGAAGTAAATGGAAGTTTTTTTTGCCCAGAAAATACAAAAAACCCTGCAAAAAATAACTAAAATGACTCCAAAAGTCAAATAAAGTCAAAATACAATGTAAGTTACAGTAAGAAAAAAAGGGTAGACTTGAGGATGTATGAGGTTTCCACACTTTAGTGGCCAAAAAAGCCCCAAACAAAGCGTCTCATTACACTTTGGCTTCAGGGGTTTGAACCTTTCAGTTTCCAACCATCAGGTCAAAAAGATTTCCTGCTCCACATCGACACCGCCTCACACACACGTAGTAAACAACAATGAAAAAAAGAAGAGTTTTTATTTTCGCTGCAGGTGTCCGGCTCAAATTTCTTATTTTCCAACAAGAAGGTGAATCCGCTCACGTTACCGAGAGCCGATCCTCCGGCCTGTCCCGGCTGTCTGGGAGTTTGAATTGTCTCATAAATTCAATCTCTCCGCCTCGTATTTCTGCTCCACTCTGCAGTTTACAGCGTGAGGGGACACTGAGGCGACGGGAGCGGAGGACTGGGGACGTTAATGCACCAGAATTCACATTTTTTTCTTTAATATTGCCAGAGTTAATAAAAATAAACATATTAAAGCATATTAAAAGTCAGTCAACAGAAACTGAATTTATTGTCATTTTTTTATAACCGATTGGTTCAGTCATTTATCATCAAATTCAACAGTCTGTCTTCTTATTAAAATTAAGTTAATACTTTCACTGCAAAATCTTACCAAGATTATTTGTCTTATTTCAAGTCAAAAATGTCGTATTTCTAGTCAAAATATCTCATTAAACTTAAAATAAGACATGATCACCTCAGAAGTAACTTGTTTTTAGACAATTGTCTCTTGTTTCAAGTGAAAATTTGCTTGAAACAAGTGAAAATTTGCTTGTTTCATTGGCAAAATTTGTTTCTTGTTTCTAGCTAATTTTCACTTATTTCAAGTGAATTTTCACTTTTTCCAACTGGCAAATTTTGCCAATGAAACAAGCAAATTTTCACTTGTTTCAAGTGAATTTTCACTTGAAACAAGTGAAAATTGTCTAAAAACAAGTTACTTCTGAGGTGATCATGTCTCATTTTAAGTGTAATGAGATATTTTGACTAGAAATAAGACATTTTTGACTTGAAATAAGACAAATAATCTTGGTAAGATTTTGCGTTTTTGCAGTGTTGGGCTTTTTTCACACTTTATACAGGATCCCTTCACCTTTCCTTAAATCAAATTCAAGCACTTTTCAAGATGTATGTCAAGTTTTTCCAGCACCTTACGGCCGTGTACATCCACACAAAATGTTCATTTCACCTCACATCACGTTAAATCAGATGTTATTGAACAGCCACGGTTACGTTTAGTGAGGTCAATCTACAGAAGGGAGACAAATTAAAAAGGAAAACACGACAAAGGTTCGATCTTCAAAATGTGTCACCAGCCCAGTCATTAATTATAATTTCAGTTTCAGTCAGTTTCAAGCACTTGATTCGAAAATCCAAGCACTTCTCAAACCTTGAAAACACCACGGTACAACTCAAGCGTTTTTCAAGGATTTCCAGCATGAAAACTGAACATTGAAAGAAATATTTCAATGGATTAATCAGCAGGTAAACTGTTAGCTGCAGCTTTAATCTGGTGTGTTTGCTAATTAACCCCACAGGAGGGGCAAAGCGCTCTTCCTCACTCTTCCTCTCATCAGCCTCTAAAGCCTCCTCAGTCTCGGCTCGGCTGGTTTGATCATCGAGGCGTCGAGCCTGAGCAGCGCTGGCTGTGTAAACTAAACAAGCCTCCACCTGACCGGCAGAGCAGGTCAGCGAGGTCACGGAGGTCAGAGGTCGCTGCTCACGGCTGGGCGACGGCGGCTGTCGCCACTCGCGCTAACCGCCCCGCTCGTCTTCCTCTGGTTTGTCCGAACATGGAACGCATCACTTCCTGTGCAGCGAAGGATTTTGTCCGAAGAAAACACGACCAAATGGGAAACTGGCTAGTTATAGGAGAGGGGGTAACCCCCCCCGGCCCCCCGTGACACTGTCACCTTTTTTACTGTGAGGAGTTTGCATGTCTGACTTCTGTAAATACAGCAGTTATAGCAAGTAGGAGGCAGACTGTCAATCAAACTGGCTGTGGAGCAAGAAGTTATGCTGCCATACTGTCAATATCACTGTCAGTATCACTGTCAATACTGTCAATCAATCAATCAATCACTGTCATTTTCCCCGTCTCCTCGCCTGATCCCGCTCTCTAACTCCTGTCCATGTTTGCACTTGTATATATATTTTTTTCTTTCTTTTTATTCTATATTTATATTTATATTTATATTTATATTTATATTCCTTTCTTTATTTTTCTTGACTAATTGCTCTTTTTACTTGTACACTTTTAGTGGGAGTTGTTATTGTAACAAAAAGTAATTTCCCCCTGGGGATCAATAAAGTATTCTGATTCTGATTCTGATTCTCATCTCTGACAAAAGCGTTTTCCTCTGAAAGGCGCCTGGAGGAGCACACACACACTCGGCTCACTCGCTCGTCCTTCCTCACTCATCGTCTCACTCGACCTCCCTCTCCGCCTCGAGGTGAACGAGCAGCACACACTCTCCCGTCTCTCTGAAACACACTCTAAATCACACACTCGCTCACTCGGCCTCGCTCTCTCTCTCTCTCTCTCTCTCTCTCTGAAATTCATATCCCCGAGGGAGAGGAGAAGTGTTACTCCGGCAACACCTGCTGCTTCATGTAATCTATCTTTTTTTCCTCTCCCTCCACCCTCCCTCCTCCTCTTACATGACATCCATATTTCCTCACACAGGAGGGAACAGGCTGAAAAAACAGGCTCGCGTTTAAAGCCGCGCCGGCGCAGATTTACACGAACAAATCCACCCAATCCTGCCGATCTAAATCATCGCCTCGGGCTGCAACGGAGAAAAGTGTCCCATCAATAACTCAAGACTGCGCAGATTCGCCTCAAAACTTCAGATGGAAACGCAAAAGTGCCAACAAGCAAGAGAAACAACTAGAAGACGAAAAAGAAATGTAGTGTTTCTGACATTTCTCTGAAATATCTCTGCCTTCAAAAAAATTCAGCCGCAGTTTCCTCGCTGCCACTTTTGGAGTTTCCAAAGTTGCTTTGTGCAGCTTTAATCCTCCTGTTGCCTTCAGATTTATTCACATTTTCATTCTCAGGGTCAATTTAAGCAATTTAAACTTCCAGAAAATTACTAGAATTAAAATTGTTACTCGAGGTACTTTATGTTTCTTTCCTTGACTGTTCTCGCACTACAACAGGTGTGTTATGTTACAGGTGTGTTATGTTACAGGTGTGTTACGTCACTACAGGTGTGGCTGTCAGGTGAGGGTCCTGAAGCAGAGGGAAGTTTTTTTTTTTGAAGACTATAAATGGCTTATCATAGCTCCTCAGTGTCCAAAACAACTAAAACAAATGTGTGTGATGTGTCTAGGACATTGAAACAACATATCATCATGTTAATTTCATTTTTACCCACTTAAATTAGGAAAAGTCATAAAATCTGAAGCAAAAAAAATGTCATTTAAAGATCTTAAACACTGAACGGGGTCAAATTCCCCCTAATGATAATAGAAGGGTTAAACTCCTCTTGACTTGTGACTCAAACTGATTACATTGAGTTGCGTTAATTTATTAGTAATCATGTCATCTCTCAGCGATCTGAGCCGTGTGTTCAGGTTGGCAGCAGTCTGACACGCTGACGTCAGGTTATGTGATTTCTGGGTAATGAAGATTCAGTTGCTGTCCCTCTGGCAGCCATTTGTGACAGCGAGCATGCAAAACATCCCATAATGCAGCTTTAAACCCTGAGCAGGAGAAAAGGGAGGAGTGTTTTAATTTGCAAACACCAGGACGACAAAGACGTTTCACTTTTTCTGTCGTTTAACGAGCCAAAGGGCTGGTCGTCCGTCTTTAATCTGAGATTAATTTTAGTATTTTGGTCAGAGCCGGGCAGAGCGAACAACTGTGTCACTTGGTTGAAGAGTCTCCTCTCGCTCTTTCACTGAGTCACACACACACACACACACACACACACTGCACTGAACACACACGTGCACACATTCTGATCCGCGCCTCCTCCTCCTGCTGCTTTTAATTAATAAAAACACTCTCATGTCTTGCTGTCAAATCAAAAAGGGATTAACCTGAGCACAGAGACGTGTGTGTGTGTGTGTGTGTGTGTGTGTGTGTGTGTGTGTGTGTGTGTGTGTGTTGGAGGGGTGCACTATGGGGGAGCAGCAGGCCTCTGCACAGCTCAGCAAAGTGGGCTAAACCTCTCATAATGCCATTCCTTGAGCTAATTACCAGATTTCTGGGGTTCATTTGTGAGATTTGGTGAGCTCATACACACACACCGCTGCCGCCGCCGCCGCCGCCGCCGATCTCAGCTGAGGTTTGGAAAACTCCGGGAAAAGCCTCAATAAAATCTGATGAGGGGGTTTCAGCCTGTTTTCTCCGGGATTTATGCGGAAACACTCGAGTCAGGGTCCTGTTGTGACCGTCTGCCTTTCAGGACAATGAACGAAGCTCTGAGGAACGGACGATTAAACTCAAGTGGGACAATTTACTGTCTGAACTGGGGTCAGTTATTCAGGACATCATGCCATTTGATGTTTCCTGGTTGGTTAAAATGAAACTGAAGGAAATGGCACAATGAGAAAGAACACAATGCTCCTTCACTGTTCCTCCCTCACAGCCTTGAGGTTCATTCTCACCACCAAAACCAAAACACTGTGAATTATTTTCAGACTTACCAAGTTTATTTCATGATAAACTTATTCCAACATACTGCAAGTCAATTAATCTACATATAAAGGCCGATACGTCAGCTGGTTCTCAGAAATTTCTCTTGTTGCTCATGCTACCATACAATAATGATTCACAGGACGTAAAATGTCAAAAAGAACTTTGCTCATGGCCATTTTTATCATGGATGCGTTTTCTGAAACCAGCAAAATTATCTCCCAGGAGGCAGGGAATATTCACTGTAATGCCCACTGAAACAAACTCAGCCAAACTAAAGAAAATACAAGACAAGCAGATCCAGAACCAGATGATTTTGCAGCCAAAATGAAGTAAATTAGATTTAAATTAGAGTCCAGTAATCTGTGTAATAAAATGCCTATATGGATCAAAAATACAAAATTAGCCTGTCATTGTGTAAAAAAAATCCTGTCTTTGTCATATTATTACATTAGGGGATTTTTAACTATGATGCAACAATGATGTCATTAACCAATAATATGAAAACATGAGCTATAACATGTTTTCCACCGTCTACATATTCATTCATTCTTTCATTCTTCTTCTTCCTCTATGGGGTTTAAGAAACATTGGCCTACTTTAATGAAGAATCTCAAAGCTATCTCACACACACACACACGCGCGCACACACACACACACGCCCTCAGGGCCCGTATTCCTGCGGTGACTCCCAGCTGATTTTATCCTCAGGCTTCACATTCAGTCTGTTTCAGATGTTTGAACATTCCAGTAGCTTACTGTCAACCAGGACTCTGCTGTTCTGCTCTGCCTCGCTCTACCACCTCCCTCTCTCTCTCTCTCTCTCTCTCTCTCTCTCTCTCTGCCCCCTCTGGCTTTTCTATTGTGGTAAGCAACATTAAAAAAGACAGTTTGGAGAAGTTTTTTCCTGGGTTTCATTCTGGGCTGCAAATATTCATGGAAGGTTTGTTGGAAAAAAAAAAAAGTTGCAAGAAGACTGAGAAAAATGACTGTGGGCTTTGATGCTTGTCACAGTTATCATAATGATAAAAGACTAAAGAAATGCTTACAGTTATTACAAGGTGATGAATAGTGATTTTGTTTCTGTGTGCTGTCATGCAAATGCTCTGTGCTCAGATAATACTGGGGGCGGGGGGGGGGGGGGGGGATGCTCTGTTGACTTGTTTATGTAAATAAAGGCTTTTGAAATTTAAAATAAATAAATAAAAAAAATCTCTCTCACTCATTAACACCTATATCAAACGTCACCGCCAGTGGAGGCAGCTCGGCTGGTAATATCGCGGTAACAGAGCGGATGAAGACCCCGTCTGATTGGTCGACACGGGTCAGTCACCGCGAGGAATGCAGGGACAGGTGGGAGAGAGAGAGAGAGAGAGAGAGAGAGAGAGAGAGAGAGAGAGAGAGAGAGAGAGAGAGAGACTTTAATCTTTAACCCACTAAACTGCAGTCACTCCCTGCGGGTTAACCGGACACTGCGTTAACCCAGAATGGATGGAAACTAGTGGCTGGTTCAAACTTTCCTTCTTTGCCCTCATTTCTGTCTGACAGGCAGCAGCCCGGTAGCCCGGTGAGGGAAACGCAGCCTGGCTTATGTAAGTGCCAAAGTGTTGCAAAGCCCTACAAAAGAAACAGTGCATGCATAATGGCCTGGCAAGGGGATTTGTTGACTCATTCAGACGCGCTGCAGACTCCTCTGCAAACCTCTTTGGACAACTGCCCTGAAGAACCGAAGACAGGTGCGTCTTCAGCAGCCAGGCACGACAGGAGGAAAAAAAAAATCACTCATATGAACAAAAAAAGCCCAGATTAGCGCTACAAGGCAATGAATAGACTCATGGTCTAGACTGAAAAAACAAAAACAAAAAAAAAAAACAGGTGTTCACGCAGGTAAAAGTATTCCTATAGTATATTACAGAAGAATATTATAAAACGACATTGCAAAGTTGCCTACCACAGGAATATTATAGGAACAACAAGCCTTTAGGTCGAAAAAAAGTTTAATAAAGCTGCGAAAACTCAGTATTGAATATCACAGATACACCTCAAGCCCCAGCGGAACTACTATAAAAAAATATCATAGAGAGATTATAGTGATATTATAGGAGATAAAGTGTGATAAATCACTGTAAACTCGCTATTGAGCAGCACAGACGCACTCATGCTCCTAGAATAGGCTAATATCACAGGAGCTTCAGGGAGCTGCTGGTCCTCACCTGGATGGTCTGGCTGGGGTCTCCGGACACCGGGCCCCCGACAAGCTTGCAGTACAGGTCCTGCACGGTCCGGCCGTTCTCGTCCTCCCCGCAGGTCGCCGTGGCGGTGATCTTGGTGCCCTCGGCCAGGTTGAAGTAAGGCGGGTGCAGGCTGTAGCCGTTCACGCCGTTGGTCGGCAGCTCCTGGGCCGACACGCCGCTCAGCAGCGACAGGAGCAGCAAAGCGACCCGCGTCTGGGTGCGCCAAGCCGGCCGGAGCGCAGCCCCCGGCGCCGGTCCCATCGCCATCTCCACCTGCCCGCTCGGTCCGCTCCCACAAGTTTGAGAAACAAAAATGGAATTTTTTTTTTTTAAAGAATAAGTAATCAAAAGTGAGGAGAGATGAGCCGCTAAGCCTCGACGTGATGCAGCATCTGGTCGGTAAAAGTGACAGGAACGAGCTGCAGCGTTGAGGAGAGAGAGAGGAAAAGGGGGTTCGTGTTTGTCCGGCTGTTTTGGAGAGCGGTGCACCGTGGGTTCTCTCTCTCCCTCTCTCCCTTTGTGTGTGTGTGTGTGTGTGTATGTCGCTCCACCAGGCACCTACTCCAATTTGTGGCCTCTCTCTCTCTCTCTCTCTCTCTCTCTCTCTCTCTCTCTCTCTCTCTCTCTCTCTCTCTCTCTCTCTCTCTCTCTCTCGGCCTGTCCCCTGTGGTTGGAAACGGGTATAGCTTACCCAAATCCCCCCTCCCTTCCCCTCCACGCCCCCTTAACACACACACACACACACAGACACACACACACACACACACACAGACACACACACACACACACACACACACACACACCATTTATAAGACTGTAAAACCGGGCTCAGGTTATGGCTTGTGTTTCTGTCATGACAAATACAGCACAGCATGTTTTTCTGTCTGAGTGTCTCCCAGGTTGACTTGCCACTGTGATTGACTGATTGATTGATTGATTGATGGATAATTGATTGATTCATGTTCATGACCCAGTGAAATGAGTGAATCTCAAAGTAACAGTTTTGATTTATTGCAAAATGATTTCTGGAATGTGATTGGCTCCTATAAAAGTCATGAATGTTCATAAACAGGTCTGTTTTTTTAAGACTGAAATATCAAACAATAAGCATTCACTTTGCTAACGAAGTACCGCACTCCTGCCCACACACACACACACACATACACACACACACACACACACACACTAAGACACATTTATAAGATGTGAAAGTTCATCTATTCAGTTAGCTTTTATTTACTTTTAATTTACTTTCATTCATTCCATTCAAAACATATTATCATCCACCGACTCCCTGTCCACTTACTCGGTCTTTTTCTGCCTCAAATAGTCTGTCAATAATAGTGCCCCACTTCTTTCTTTCTTTCTTTCTTTCTTTCTTTCTTTCTTTCTTTCTTTCTTTCCTCCATCAGTCATTCATCCTGACATTCCTGGGGTGCGTTCAGCTCCTCTCAGTTTACTGGAGCTTCACTGAGCAAGTAGCAAAACAACAAATGGGGTGTCAAACCACACACATGCTCACACGCTCACACACACACACAGACACACACACACACACGGTCATTAAAGTGGGACGTGGGGATGAAGCTGAGATGCTGCAGGGGGTCTGAGCGTCTGCAGCAAAGTAAAGCACCGTCCATATCTCCTGTTGATACTGGAAACAGGTGAAGCTGGTGAACCCAGAATCTGACTGGTTGAGTGTCTGCAGGAGTCAGTCAGCGCAGATTAACAACACCAAGAGCAGCTTCATATTTCAAATTGATATGTTTAACTAGTTAGCACAGAGCATGCATATGTTGTGACTGATGTAAGCTGGTCCAACGTCGAAATCTGAGCTTTTTCTTTTTTTTACAGTTACAGTAACTTACAGTTGCTGTTTTTTTTTTTTTTTTTTTTTTTTTTTTTTTTTTTTTTGGTTCAGTTGCATTGGTCAATAGTGAGTTTTGACCGTTCCCAAACTCTTCACACAGCACAACAGCGCCCTGTGTGGAACAACCTGTGAATGATTTGTCACCCATTAGACTTCAAATGCATTAACTGAACAGTTATAAAAATTCTTTCTCTCAACTTTTTAAGATTGTTTTACAGTTTACCGTCCTGGAGTTGATGGCAAACTGCAAAACATGGTTTCAAAAGATGGAACTGGCGACGTGACCAGAGGCATTCACCTCTGCAACTAATGTGACGTTTGCACTTTCCTTCTCTGTGTTGCTTTGTGGATTTATTTATTTCTGCCATGAGACCTGAAGCCCAACACCTCATGCCGGGGGTTTTCATCTGGTTGTGACCCCGGGACCACCATCCTGACTCCAAAACACCCTGGGGACAGCTGTTAAGGCTCCAAATTTAAGTTCACCTCTCACTTTTACTTTTATTTTTCACTGAAACTTGCAAAAATACTCTCTCATCGCCATCATTAACTAATTATTTTTACATGCTACAGTCACTTTGCTAATATTTTGGTCCATCAAGATGCAAAAACTGCATTAAAAAAGTCTATGCAGATGACGTCGTTTTTAACTTAACAAAAAAAGACTGTCGAGGTAGGAAAGAGTGGATGTCCAGCTGATGTCAGAGGCGATCAGTGATTTGTGAAGTGATATCCTCGTATGGATTCATGCTATATAAACCACTAATTAGTGCACACAGCACAGAACTCACCATTACCTTATTTTATTCCCGGGTGACCCAAATATACGAACTGTTTGTGATTTCATGGGAAGAATGCTCCGTTTCACGTCTCCCCTGCAGGGACAGAGGGGTTTGCAGCCCATCCAAGGATGATATCACTTTTCCCTCTCACCTTATTTTCCATTTCTCCACCCCACAGAGGAATTCTTCTCCTCGTGGACGTGAAAAAAAGTTTACGAGCGGCGTCCACGCCTTCAGGTGGCCCTGCTGGATGCAGCGAGCGCCCGAGGCCCTGGACATTTCAGCAGGAGATTTGAAAACCACACAAATTTTTACTGTATCACAGTGCTGGAATTTTTGTTTCCACTGCTTAACATTCGGTGTCACTTTGAATTACTGTGCGCCACAACACCCGGGCACAAATAAAGCACGCTGAAGCCTGTACTGCAGCGTATCCTGTAGTGCATTGCATAAGTAGGTGCTGCTTTGTTTTATAGTGTAACGTTTGCGTTGTAGCATTGCTCTGTTTTCAATTAAAGCAATCACGCTCTTAATTTGACTCCATTTTTAACGCGGCTCCAAAATTGTTGAGATTTGGAGAACAACCAGGGGCTGCACAGTGCGAAAAAAGGGTTTGGAGACTTGTTTTTTTTGGAGTTTCTGTCTGTTTAAAGCCCAGGAGAGAGTCGAGCCTGTCATTCTTCTTCTGTGCTTATAATCCCTGCATCTCTCTCTCTCTCTCTCTCTCTCTCTGTGCCTCTGTAATCTCCTCTCTCTCCCGGCCTGCTGTCAGATCATGTCATGCAGGCTTTGTGCTCGTCCTCCTGCTCTGCCAGTGTGTGCCTCGATTGTAAGCGTGTGTGCATGTGTGAGTGTGTGTTTGAATGTCGACATACTTGTCTGTGCTCATGTGTGAGTCGGTGTGTGCAAAGAGAAACAGAGAGAAACAGAGAGAGAGAGAGAGAGAGACAGTGTGTCCACTCAGTATTCCACCTCAATACACTCTCTCCTGAAGCCTAAATGCTTCCTGTCAGTGGAGAATAAAGCCTCCAGATCTCCTGCTCGGCCGGAAGAATAGCATCTCGTCCTTAAGACTTCAGCTTGAATCCACTTGGAGTTGTTGTCATTCCTCTGAATAAGTTGTACTCTTACCCCTTCTGTCTTTTTTTCTGTCTCTCTCTCTTCCTTTCGTGCTCTAAGTGAGGAAGTGTGTGAGGCAAAAAGAACAAGTGTACTCGCTCAGGCTAGTTCAAAAAAAAAAAAAAAGGAAAAGGAAAAATCCACCCTGAAAGACTCCAACACAGTTTATAAAGCAGCCGGTGCAGATGTACCTTCCATATCTGTGTTCATTTTCTCACACACTTTACTTATCCCTATATTTTCCTGTTCCTCTCACCAAGTGTGATGACAAGTTCAGGCATTTTCAGAGGAAAAGCAGAAAATGTTGCAGCGATCTAAAAAAATCAACCGTATCACAATCAAAGAGCAAAGGATTCTCTCTAGAGCTGCCATGCTGCTCCGGTCTTCAGCAGCCATGCACAGAGAAATGTCTGCACCACAGGATCAGCAGGCAGAGCAGAACACACTGCCGCTACTCTCTGATTGAGTGGAAGAACTCTATATAAGTATAAAGCAAAAACAAAATGAGATTTGGTGTTTTCTCGCAGGAAAAATGGCCGGTTTATATGCCAAAGTAAAAAAAAAAAACGGACTTGTGCACAGTCTTACCAAACCAGTCAAACTTCTCACACAGTTGGTGTTTCTTTCAGTGACCAAAATGGATGTAAAGAGATGCACATAGTGTGTTCAAATGGGAAACCGCCTGAAAAAGAAATGACTTAATGGTAACATTTTACAATAAGAGTACAACAATTAACGTTAGTTAGTGCCGTAAGGGTTAATTAACTGTTAGTTAATGAATATTATGGCATTTACTAATGTTAATAATATCTACAATAACCCTTAAATAACATATAAATCAATATCTTAGCATGAACAGCATTAGTACATGATTCTTAGACACATTAGATAACGGTTAGTTACTTAATGTTTATTACCTGTTACTTAATGTATATTATAGCATTAACTAACGTTAATTGTTGTACTCTTACTGTAAAGTGTCACCGACTTAAAGGATAAAAGGATAAAACATGTCCAAAACGCAGGAAATCACCTCAGGTTTTTGCTATAGAAAATCTTTTCCTTCCTGACAAAAAAAAAAAAAAAAAAATCCCATCCCACTCCTGTTTATCTTCAATACATCTAAGAACACCTGAGCAGCTGTGTGTGTGTGTGTGTGTGTGTGTGTGTGTGTGTGTGTGTGTGTGTGTGTTCTCAGGAACTCTGGAGCACCACCATCTAATTAAGCTCCAGGAACCACTTGAGAAGATGAAAGAGTTTCTCCATACACACACACACACACACACACACACACACACACACACACACACACACACACACTGACACAAAACACACAGCTGCTTAGATGACTTAATAATTAGGTAATTTTTTTTTTTTTTTCAGTTTAACAGACAGACAGGGAAGCAGACAGACAGGTGAGAAAGGGAAGACAGGTTGGCAGACAGACAGGTTGGCTGTGCTTTTCATAACACAAAAAATACACACCTGGGAAAATGATTTTTTCCAAAGTAATGGGTCAAATACATCTTATGCCACTTTGCACATGTGTTATTTTCTGAATAGTAAGTGGACTTACTGCACACTGAGAAGACTCAAAATCTTACTAAGAATATTTGTGTTATATATTTGTCAATATTATTATTTGTCAAGTGAAAATTTACTTGAAACAAGTAAAATTAGCTTAAAACAAGTGAAAATTGTCTTGTTTCTGAGGTGATCATGTCTTATTTTAAGTGTAATGAGATATTTTGACTAGAAATAAGACAAATATTCTTGGTAAGATTTTGAGTTTTTGCAGTGCAAGCTCCACCTCGGCAGATCGATGAGCAAAGCGTTTGTGCATGAGACACGAAGGCCGAGCGGAGATCAAGATTTGAGTGTTTGTTGTGGAAACGTCAGACAGGAAGACGGAAGAAAATCTGATTATGGCTGGTTTTGGTAGATAAAACCGCCGCTGCCTGGGAGAGTGTGGCTGCCAGAGTTGGTCTAGCAGGTGAGCACATTTTATCAAAGTTCACCACAAATCAGACGGGTCGTTTTCTTCTTTATCTCCTGTAGACGAGGTGGGTCAGGGTCACGACCTCGGGCCAGCAACACGCTCTCGCTCCCGGGTTGTCAGATATCGCAGCTCGGTCACGCCTCTGCTACATCTGAGACCGACGCCAAAATGCAGCTTCGGCATCAGGATGAGACGCATCAGGGTTTCTAGCTTTCATGACGTGTCAGCGTCACGCGGTTTGAGTGTCGCTCGAACACGAAAAGTGAAGCGGGAGTTGAACTTGGGCCTCGTGGTTGAAGCTCCTGTTGCTCACAAACCTGCCGTCCACCACAACCGCAGACTTTCTCACTCTTCATACCTCGTCCCCATCCCCCGCCTCTCATGATGGTGGCTTTTGGCGTCGGTATCAGATGCTGGAGGCCCGTGCCCAGGCTGCGGGAGGTGACGCCCTGGTGGTGAGAATGGGAACCGCACCTCTGCTGCTGTGTCACATTTACTCCTGCAGGAAGCAGTTTGTAGATTGTGACCGTGTATTTGGCTCTTAAAAACTGATGAGAAGGGATTTCTGCTGACCGTTCACCGAGTCTGTCACCATATTCGAACCCGGGCAAGATCAATCTAGCCAGAGCCTGGAAATCCATTTTGAATGAGTGTTTAATGCACTTTTTTTATTTTTCTGAATACAACCATATCTGTCAACACACCTATTTTTTTTTTTTTGGCAATTTCAGTCAACCTGAAAAACTTGGAAAACTCCCACTGATTCACGCACACACACTTTTTCTATCAGCGTTTGATGTAAACGGTTTATTTTGTGCTGTAAATTGAGATTCTGAACATTTAATTCAATATTTTGCACTTTTTGTAATATGCTGAAGTTATGCTTTTTGACATTTAGTGTGAACTTCCATATCGTCACTGTCGGGTGAAAACCTTGTATCTCCAATTTTTGTGATTTTTTTTTTTTTTTCAATTCGCTTTTCAACAAAAACAGTGACATCACAAAAGACAAAGGCAAACAAAGAGGATAATTAATAACATACGATAAATGAATAAATAAATAAATAAATAAATAAATAACATTTAAAAAGAGAAAACAGAAATGAAAATTTAAAAAGAAAAAAAGAAACAGGGTCACAGGGTAAGCATTAACGACATCCATAGTCATGCTTCAACTCGTCTACCATCCCGACAATGGCATACCCTTACAGAAAGAATATATATTTACCAATACATTACATGAAATATATATTACAGTATATTACATTTAATATATGGAATTTAAATATGGAATTTAAATATGTATTTGAAAGTGTCTTAGCAATACATGGAATAATATACTGGTGAAACATATATAATGCAATATATTTATATATATTGCATCAATATATTTTAATACATGGAATAATACATAAGTAATTGCGCATTTCAGATGTTGCAATTTATAGTCAAATATAAAGACTAGTTCCCATATATGGAAATGTATTATCTAATAGATCACATCATATTTTCCAATATACTGCAATATATTTTTGTTTCGTAAGGGTACACAGTAAGCTCAATCATCTCTCCTATATCAAAATGTTAGCATCACCAGGGCAAGTAGACAATTTTAGTGATTTTTTGTGTATTAGCTGACTTGTAGCATTTACTTGCTCCTCTGTACATTCAGAGAGTTATAAACTACAAACCTTGAGGTTATGAAACCTTTACAAAACTGATTATGTAAACTGAGACAAGACTATTTTCCTTAGTTTCTGAGAGAACGATGTTATAGAGATACAAGGTTTTGGTTGGACAGCAGCGATACGTGTTTGTGACTCATTTAAATCATTTTTCCTTTTGACATTTTTGTATTTTCGTCCTGTTAATCTGTGGTGTAGGATTATTCTGGATGGGGTGTGTCCCTTTTTTTCACCTAATGTTGACAGGTACATGTGTGCAACGCAGCAACAGACGCACACACACAAAGGCACAAAAAGGAGGACAAACAGGCAGATAAGCGGGTAAACACAGAGAGAGAGAGAGAGAGAGAGAGAGAGAGAGAGAGAGACAGGCAGAGAGACAGACAGACAGGTAGGTGAAATGGCAGCCATGTCCAGAATCCAGAAACCTCACACATTCACTTCCTTCCAGCGTCTGTCTGACACATGGTGAACTCTGACCCGGGCTGCTCGCTGTCTGTCACGTTCACACATTCATTCATTTGCACACACACACACACACACACACACACACACACACACACACACACACACGGGGCGGGCAGGCAGGCAGGGGGTCAGTGACCTCCTGCAGTTTAAAGGAGTCTGGAGGCAGTGTGTTAATGCAGAGGAGCTTCATTCGCTGACACACTACAACATTCCTCAGGCTGTGTGAAGGCTCGGGGGTCAAACCACACTCTGATCTGTTCCCTGGGACAAAAAAAAAAAAAGAAACAAAAATGAAACCAGTGCGATCGGCTAAAAATGTAAAAAATATCGAGCGCGAGCGGGGGCATGGAGGTCGAGACGTTGCCTTTCTTGAACTCCGATGGCCCAGATTCAGCTCCTGGGAAGGTTTCCATCTGCAGCTCCCTCTGTCCCTTTTGGCCGCCACCAAACTCTGAACCTAAACCTTAACGTGTCAAACATGAAACTGGCTTTGCGTTTCAGAGTTTGTGATCACCTCACAAAACGCTGTGAGGCTGTGGCTTTAGCCGGAGTTTGCTCTGCAACTCGGTTTGTCATTAAAAAGCCAAATACGACGAGGCCTTGGTGGCTAATTCGTCCTTCATCTTCAGCCTGATGGGGAAAAACAGGCTCTCGTTTTGAACAAAAGCTTCAAAACAGGACCGGCTGAGTCTTTCACTTCATCCTGGCATCCATTACAGTGAGGCCGAAAAACACATCCAGCGTTTTTTTTTTTGTTTTTTTTTTTCGCAAATTGTGTGCCGCAAGATCTGCTTGTTTCTCATTATGATTTTTCCTCTCACTTACTAAACTTTACCTCATATAAACTTTATTTCATCGCATTCACAATGGAGTTCATAAGCGAATGAAACAGAGATACAGCTCACACTTAAAAATGATAAATTGAATGTAACTTTGGCCTTGCAGAATGGGTTGCAAAAGGTTTTTCAACTTGCATCAAGTCACTGTTTCAAGATGAAAAATAAATAAATTCAGCAAAAGAGCCCAGAGAGTTGCAGAGAGACGCCTGAGGGAAGTCGCATTTCTCTGTCAGGTTACTTTTCTGTTTAGAGAGAGAGAGAGAGAGAGAGGGAGGCGGGCTGAGGAGGAGGAGGAGGAGAAGGAAGAAGAAGCGGCGGCTGGGTTTACATGTGTGACAGAAAAGAAGGAGAGAAAGAGAGAGAGAGAGAGAGAGAGAGAGAGGATGAGGTGAAGAAACCTGTAGCGAAAGAAAAGAGAGACAAAAGGAAGAATCAAGAGAAAAGAAAGGAGTTTTGTTGCACGAGTTTGACGGAGATAGCTCATCTCACAATAAATAAATAAATAAATAAATAAATAAATAACTAAATCAATAAATACATGCATACATAAATATAAACATAAATAAACAGGCAACTTGAATCCTTGATAATAATCACTGCACTTTTACTGACAGGAAAAAAAAGAAAAGACGGGAAGTAGGCGAGATAAATGAAGACAGAGAGAGGAAGAAAGAGAGTTTGTCGTCTCACCTCATTAATCCTCTCTCTCTCTCTCTCTCTCTCTCTCTCTCTCTCTCTGTCGCTCGCTCGCTCTCTCGCTCGCTCTCTCTTTCTTCCTGAACTGCAGAACTAATCTACTTCCTGGTTTCCCGGGAGACCGCAGGGGCAGCAGCAGGGATAGGCCACCTGTTGTCGTGGTAACTGCTCCATCAGTTTGAGCCGCAGTCCCCCGCTGGTCCCCACATGGACACACACACACACACACACACACACACACACACAGAGAGATCAAGAGGTCTGTATTTGAAGAAGAGGTCAGTATTTGAAGAAAGAAAGAAAGAAAAAAGAAAGAAAGAAAGAAAGAAAGAAAGAAAGAAAGAAAGAAAGAAAGAAAGAAAGGAAGGAAGGAAGAAGTCTTGGGTCACTCCAAATGGATGTAGAAAAGGAGTAAAGGAAAGGGGGAAGGGAACAAATAAGGAAAGATAAGATTGAGGGAATGAGGAACAGACAGTGTGCCGTTAATGGAAAACTCCAACATTTAGTGCAAAAATCCCTTTTTTTCCAACTTTTCCGAGATAAGACGTTTACCATTTCCACCTCTGTGCGTCCAGTGGTTCATGTTAGCTTAGCATAAAGACTTGAAGTCTATAGGAGTCGTTAGCGTAGCTCCATCAAAGTGACAAAATAAACCTTAGAGCGGCTCTGAGGCTGTCTTAGTCACACGGTGGATCACACATATTTGACATAAGGTCGCTTTAGGGTTTGACAAAACCAGGCTAACGACTCCCATAGACTTCAAGTGTTTATGCTAAGCTAACATGAAATGCTGCCCATATGAACTGAACCACTGGAGGTACAGAGGAGAAAATGCTGTTTGCTCTCCTACAATAAAATGCTAATTGAGTTCCCATTGGATTCAATTAGCATGATGCTAAAGTGCCTTTCTCTTATCTTCCTCTTGTCTCCTTCATCTTTCGTTCATCACCTCCAGTCACAACCACACCGCTCTGTCTAAATCTGTATGTTAATACCTGCCTACAGTCACAACTTTGCTTAATTCGCATTTCACCAAATTCTAGATGCAACACACACACACACACACACACACACACACACACACACCGTCCTCCAGCCATAACATCAGTGTGTTCAGATGATAACAGTGGTGAGTAAATACAGTTTGTCTGTTCCCAGCATTCCTGAGGAGCTCTGAGGACCCCGAGACAGTGGCACACACACACACACACACACACACACACACACATGCACACGCACATGCAAAGACACACACACAATGCTTGAGGCAGATGTGTTTGAAGCGCTGTGGGCCGGGGAGGGGATGTTTTGGGTTATCCGTGTGTGTGTGTGTGTGTGTGTGTTTGGCAGGTACCTACATGCCCTCTTCTTTATCTCGCCCAACAAAAACACTTCAAACCACACACTCCTGCAGGGCTCTCTCTCTCTCTCTCTCTCTCTTTCTAAAGTGGATTTCTGTACCAGCTTGACTCTGTATCTTTATTTTCTATATGTTCTACCTGCTGTATTATCTGTATTATCTGCTCTATATTCTTATTTTTAGGCTGGCTGAATCAGTGCCATCCTTTACCGTATTCCCCTAAAAACCTACTGGTTCAACGTGCTTTTCATAATTCAGCTTGTGTGTTTTATATTCTGAGTTTTGATGGAGGTGGTTTGGCTGCTCGTCAAGCATTTTGTCGTTTATTCTCATCTTCAGGGTTCAAACCCTGTTTTTCTTCACACAAGGTAAAAAAAAAAAAAATCTGCCTGTATAATGTGATAATCCCAGCAGTTTCCTTTGCAGTTTAATTAAATAATAATAATAATAATAATAATAACTTTATTTATATAGCACCTTTCCAAACCAAGGTTACAAGGTGCTTTCCAATAAAACAAATAACAAATAAATAAACATAAAACAATGATAAAACAAGCTATTAAAAGATCCCATACAACAATAAAAACATACTACAAGTTACACTGAAAACCAATGGTTAATAAAAGGCCATGTGATAAAAATGAGTCTTAAGAGGAGATTTAAAAGAAGAAACTGAGTTAGCCTGCCTGAGGGGTTCCACAGCTCAGGGGCCCGGACGGCAAAGGCTTCGTCCCCTTTGGTGATGAGCCGGGCCCTTGGAACGGCGAGTAGGGCCCTGCTAGAAGATCTCAGGCAGCGATCAGGCTCATATGGGATTAGCAGCTCCCTAATTAGTCCAGTCATTTTATGAAAAAAACCTAGGACAAATTGCAAGAGAAAAAAACTCAACTGATTTTGTATCCTCAGTTTGTCCTGAGTGAGGGGAAAAAAAGTCCCAAGAAATCCCCTATTTATGACCACATATTACCAAAAAACACTGTTTTTAACACACAGGGGAAAGGGGTTCAACATTTGACTTTCAGATATCACTATAAAAATTCACAAGTTGATTACACACACAAAGACAAGAAAAAAAGTCAATTACAAGTTCTTTGAATTATTCTGTTTACACATGCATATCACACATTATCTGGAATATAGGGAATAAATGCCAGAAGAGACATTTAAACGGTTCAGTCCAACTGAATCAGTTCCAGTCTTTGGATGTTTCGCTTGCTTATACCAGAATAAAGTGCATTGCAATAGTCAAGTCTATAGATAAGTGTAAAAATATTGAAACAAGACGCATCTCATCATTGGTCCACTTTGATTTTGGATGCATCACGTACGCAGGGACAAATTTCTTGATCTAATCTCAATCTAATTCTCAACAAATTTCCGCTCTTCCGTCGCTGCTGACTCATCCCTTATACGAGATGAAAATTATACTGACGTTAGGAGGAGTGCTCTGCTGTTGCCATGACAACTACAGGAGCAGAGGGGTCAAAGTTCAAGTCGGCTGAAGTCTCGACAACGACCGTCAAAATGATCGAGCTGCAGCGCCTCAGACGCTCCTCCTCACGCAGGCGTCATCGCCCCCTGCTGGTCAGGACATGTATTGTATTTTCTTCGCAACGACCGTAGCGGTGATGCACTGAGCGCAAACTAAATGTCACTGCCTGTGGCAGCCGTCACAAATTGCCTGACGATAAACTGGCTGTAAAGCTGCAGTAGCTGTTTTCTGACCACTAGAGGTCGTTGGCAGCTCAAATTCCTTTTTTTTTTTAAAAAAAAAAAAGCACAGTCAGTTCTGCTTCAGGGTTCACAGCAGATCGCTTGTACAAAACTGAAAGTTAAAGTGAAATATGCGCTTTTGGGATGGAAAAGAGAGATGCATTTGACTCTGATGAGGCTCCTGTTGGATTAACTTGGATTATTTTGTCTCTGAGCTCTAAAAATATAGTGCAGCTGCAGACTTTCAGCTACAAGGTGGCGCCGCTTTGAGTGAACTTCCTCTGTGGCTGCAGTGCTGACTGCAGCGAGAGACACTGGTGCAACTGATCTGAAATTTGGATCCATTTATCTGAAGAACGTTCAGTTTCAAGTCACTTTGAATGAGGCTGAAGAGGTGAAGCGGAGGGTGTAATGTTGCTATATGTAGTTTAAAGGCACAACAAGGCAAAGCAGCCCATTCAGATCAAGAAAATGGCATTTGATTCAAGAAAACTCTGGAAACAAGTTGATTAGCGTTTTTACTTTGTTTGAAGAAAAACAAGATTTGAACATTGGCGATGAGACTAAATGACCTGGTAGCATGCAGATTTTTTTTGTAGAGTTACATCAAAATGAAAAATAATTGCATAAAAATGTCACAAATCAATCTTTCATTAAAGCGTCTGTTCATCACTGACACACACAGACGCTGCAGGAAAACATGCAGCCAGTAGCTTTATGTATGCACACAATACTAAAGTGAACCGTGCAGCTTTCTATGCTTTGTCTCATGACTGAAACAAGGTGTTCTTTGTCTCCTCTGTGTGTGTGTGTGTGTGTGTGTGTGTGTGTGTCTTGCAGAGGTATGCAGGGGCCAGGTGAGGGGGACAGGGAAGTTATGAGGGGCTTCAATCCATTCATGTTCAGATCATTGTTTGGCAAGAGGCAACACGCTGACGATCGCTGCCTCAGGCCTCACACACACACACACACACACACACACACACACACAGACACACACACACACACGCACGCCATTTGATTCACATTAACATTATGGCTCTGACATTAGATAAAGACGCATACTTTATCAAAACATGGAATTTTCTCTGACAAAATGATTGATAAAAGAAAACAAAAATCAAATTATGGGATAACAGGTCAAATTTGGTTTAATCTTACCCTCTCTCTCTCTGTCTCTCTCTCACACACACACATGCACACAAACACAAATGCACACACTCGGCCTGTATCGTTCTATTTGTACAGGTGGCACCATGATACAGTTTCTATATGACAGTGACACACACACAAGCTTTTCGGTGTCAGCATCCTCGTCGGCGTTGCTGAACCACAGCAGGAGCCTTCAGCCTTCAGCTGCCGGCGTTTTCACCGCAAAAACATTTATTTACCTCCAACTTTCTCTGAAGAAGACAATTTCCTGCTTGCTCATCCCGGTCCACTCTCTCACCCTTTCATTTCCCGTGTCAGTTTTTTTTTTTCTTTGACTGTGTGTGTGTGTGTGTGTGTGTGTTTGCATGACAAAATGTAGTTTGGAGAGCAGAGACGCCGCTCCTGCAAAGTGTGACCAGCCTCTCGCCGCTCGGTCAGCAAGCTGGCATCATTTCCTCTGGACTTTTACGTTTTGATTCATCACTTCCTGTGGGTAGAAGCACAACCCGATACCAGAATTTAATTTGGACAAATATGGTGACACTGTGGCGTCTCACAGTGGGGATGGGCTGCTCCTCACTGTTTCTTTCTTTTTTTTTTTTTTTTTTTTTTTTTTTTTTTTAATATTTTTATTGCAAAAGTCATTGTGTATCAACATGAACTTCCAAGAAATCATAATTTTTACATTTGTAGTGACATTTTTATATGAGAACAGACACACATAAACACCAAAAAACAAAAACAAAAAAATAGTTGGCGGATATGAAATAAACATTACATGCAAATATATATATATATATATATATATATATATGCTTGTTAGGGAGGAAAAAAAAGAAAAAAGAACGAAAGCAAAAGACCAGAAACAAAGGTTCAATGAATATTCAGTAAAAATAAATCAAACCTCCTCATTGTTTTTGCCCTACTTTGTGATGTAGGATGATAAGACGGGTGTATTTTTTTTTTTATTACTAAATAATCTGGTGTGTTGCACCTTTAAATTAAGGCTGTAATCAGTGATCAGACTGTGGAAACGGCGGCTGTGTGCTGCTCCAGCTGGTCACTGAGGGGGATTTTAACAGTAGAAGCCGCTGACAGGTTGTGACCACCGCACGCCGAAATCACTTTACTGTAACTTTATTAGGATGAAAAAAAAAAAAAAAAAAAAAAAAACACATTTCACTCGTTGCTTTCTCAGGTTCACTCAACAAAATGGTGAACTCACAGGTGTGATAAATAAGTACAGTTTTCATTTTTTCAGCGTTTCAACATTTCTTTCAAAGGTGAGGTGAGGGAATTCCCTGCCTGGAGATCTCAGGCCGGCAAATCAGTGTCCTCTTTTAAATTTCCTCTATTCTGTTGTGTTTTTATTATGTTTTTCATGTTGGATTTTCATCTTTATTGCTTTATTGTGTTATTTGTTTTATTAAGCACTTTGTAACCCCTGTTTCAAAAGGTGCTCCATAAATGAAGTTGTTGTTCTGATTATTGTTGTTCTCTGTCCAGGTCAGAGGTCGAGGAGGGTTTGGGTCCCGCTGCAGTTTTTTTCTCACGGCGGGCAGGTGGGACGCAGCTAACGGCCAGTAATTTGCTGTAATGTGGAGCTGATGTAATGACAGGCTGAACAGCAGAACACACTCAGCGGACTCTGTCATTTCACAGGAGGGAGAGAGAGAGAGAGAGGGAGGGAGGAGGAAGAGGAGGAGGAGAGGTGGATGGAGGTCAAGGGAGGGAGAGGAGAAAGAGATGGATTAGCTGGGAGAGTGAAGACTTTGTCCCGTGTGATTTTGCCCAATGAGCTTCTTCTTTTTACTTTATGACCCAAAAAAAAAAGAAAAAAAAAAAAAAAGTGATGTTAGCTGCCAGTATCATTAGGATCATGGATCTGGATCATGTGACAGAGCAAAAATCGAGAATCAATACATTGTTTAAGTAAAAATGGCAAATATTTTCAATAAGATGCTAAGGCTGTCCTCCTTTTCTCTGTTCATATTGTAATAAAATTAATACTATTTTTTTTTTTTTTTGGCCGCTGTTCTGAATGAGAAAGCAGTTTGATGACATCAGTTTGGGCTCTGATCACTTCCCATGTTCATGAGCATTATTTGTGACACTTTACTGACTAATTGATTGATTAATAAAGAAAGAAATTAATAAACAAAAGGACATAATTATTGTTCCATTATGGATTTTTCTTTCAAAGGTTAAGTTGCTGAAAGCAGCGTTTCTACTGGCTGGAAACGCAAAATTAGAATCACAATCAGAATCAGAAATACTTTATTGATCCCTGAGAGGAAACTGAGCTAGTTGCAGTTTCTCAAATTAAAAGAAAAATTAAGAAATAGAAAAAAAAGAAAAAAAAAAAAAAAGAAAAAAAAAAAAATATATATATATATATATATATAAGCATATGAGAAATGATAAGAAATGAAAAGGAAATAAGAAAAAAAAGTGTGACTTATGTAAAAGTGTAAAAATATGTGCGTTAATCCTAATTTAGCACATGTGAACTGAAAAACACATGAAACTGCTTTGCCACAGGAGGTGAAGTTTTGTGTGTGTGGAGGTGTGTGAGAGGGAAAAAGGTCCGACAGCTTCCTCGAGGAAACGAGAAGAAATCCTTTTCCTGTCCGGAGTCGGAGAGCCAAACACGGAGACGGTGTGGGAACGAGGCAGTAAAGCAGCACTTAGTGACAGCTGTCATTTAGTCTGAGCTCTCTCTCTCTCTCTCTCTCTCTCTCTCACACACACACACACACACTCACCGCCGTCCCGTCACCTCTCCACACTGTGTTTAGACTAATGACCGGGACTTCACCTTGCCCTGTTATTCCCAATTTGACCCGTTTCATCTGCTCGCCCCGTCCAGATGGTGCAGAGTGAAGCACATGAAGCACCTGAGATTAAACTCCTCAGTCCACATCTCACAAAACACGGCCACTTTTACTGTCTAGACACTGCATTTAAAAATATACTCAGTCATGAAGAAAACAGAGTATGGATATATGATGTGTGTCTGCCACCGACATAGACAGGATTCACAGGCAGATTTCTCATATTTACACCCAAAACTGCACCAATCTGCAGATAATCCCACCTCTTTCCAATGCCACTCGGTGTTTCCATACTTTTCTTCTATCAAGTGTCATTTTCTACTGCCTTAATCTGCCCTGTTTCAAGAGATTTACACAGTTTTCCTGCACTGAGTGAAACTGCACTGGAAACAGGTGGGATTATCTCATCCCACCCGCCATTTTTTAAAATTGCATTTCATGTTTTTAATCTTGTGGCTCTTGCTCTCTGTTGGACAATTTATTTTTGAAAAGCGCCGTATACATCAAGTTTTTTATTCAGCTCACTCCCTCCTCCAGAGCAACAGTGAATAAAAGCATCTTATTCCAGATTACAATAAACACTAAGGATGGCAAGAGTTTGTTTACAGTAATATTCACTTTAATAACTAGTTTAGTAGCCACTGCATCACTTTCTTTACTATCAGCCACCTTTTATCTGTACGCTGTTTATCATATTGTGTGTATTTATTGTTCTGGATGCTCAGTATGCAGTTGGGTGGATCCTGGTTCCCATCAGTCACTCATTAAATGCTGAATTTATTTCAAAGGTCATAAGGTCATGGATAGAAATGTTTCATTTCCTCAGCCTGTGTTGAATTTAATGAAGAATTTTCCATCATGATCTGCCCATTTAAAGGTTTCCATTGAAAAGTTCTCAGTCATTAGTTTGATATTCAGCTCAGTGACTCTGAAAATGACTGAGGAGTGACTTTGATGCCTGTAACTGTTTTTGGTTTTGAGGATGTATTTTTTCCATTTCTTGTCACATGCTGCCCTCTAGTGGAGAAGATAAACCATTACCACGACAGTCTCACCACTGCAAGGCAGAGGTGCCAAATCCTGCTCCTGGAGAGTTACTGCCCTGCGTGTTTTAGGCTGCTCCCCACTAGTAACACACCTGATTCTGATGATCAACTCCTGATCAAGCCTGTGACAGGCTTCCGCTGCTTGATAACAAGTTAATAATTAAAATCAGGCGTGTAAATAGCGGGGAGAAGCCTAAAACATGCAGGCAGTAGTTCTCCAGGAGCAGGATTTGGCACCTCTGCTTTAAGGATTTCAAATAGCAGCTGCAGGGTTTTTAAAGTTTGTGAGGTGGTTGAAGAATTCAGATCCAGGTTTAATTTCAACTTTGTAGCTCTAAAATGAGAATTATTTGAATATGGAGGTAGTCAGATTCTTGAGAGCTGCACGTTACTGTTTCTGAGCTGAGTGCAGCTGTAGATTCTCACTAAATAATGAAATTATCTCTAACATCTCTCACTGAGCTGACTTTTACTGGCAGCTACACAACACAGTTACCAAGCTCATCCAGCTTGTTGCCCTCTTGTTAAAGACAAACATCTTTCAACATGAGTGCACTACAGAGGAATGGACTTCTACATCTGTCCCACTAAGCCTTTAAACAATTTTCCTTGTGTATTGATTTTATTTCCTGTGCCATTTTCTGCATCTTGTTTTGTCTTCCCTCCAGTTACCAGTCAGACAGCAGGATAATTCAGGAGTCTTGATTTTGTTTAGAGAAGTCTAAATTTTACATCACCTGGATGTATTTTATTCAGTTGACTTTTTCTTTACCACTGTGCACATGAACATTCAGACACCACAGCAAATCACAAACAGACATTCAAAGGCTTCCATTAAAAAAGCCAACAATATTTGATCTGACATGAAAAAATGTTAAGGAATCATAACTTTAATATTTGCTGGCCCCATGAGTGGAAGTTCTATTAAATAATGCCCATTTGCCTTTGCTTTGTGCAGTCACTTCAGGTCATTTAATGCCCCAGGCTGAGTAAAAAACAGGAAACCTGCTCAGTGTGCCAGTGAGAGGAAATGTCGCTGTAGCACTTGACAAAACTCAGAGCTGCAATAAAAGAGGAAACGAGCGAACAGGTGAGCAGAAAGAGTGACAAATGACGACGGAGGCGGCTGCATTTTTTCCATTTTGTTTATTTTACAAAGTTTCCAGCTTCAACTCCTCACTTAGAAGTTCCTGTAAGACAGAAGAGAGACAGGAAGAGATGAGATTAGTCAAGTTTGCAAAGACCAACCACTTCTCATACGGGTCTGACAAACCAGCACTGACCATTTAGGGTTTCTTCCCCCCCCTCAGGAATGAAGCTCATTCCCCACTGGTACCATTTAATATGAATTTCTAGTGTTGTATAAACACCTCCAAGCAAAAAGAACAAAGAATCACCATTTATAGACAGAACAACCTCCATCTGGTTCCCTGTGATGCAACACTGCACAGGAGCAGTATCTAATGCAACAACTACTGATTTCTATGAGTAAAGACTACATTCAGTTCACTGTTTTGATGGTGCAGTAATGACTGGCACCATTGCAGTGTAAACAGGAGCAGAGATCACCAGCTGGCTCTCTGGACGGCACTGCTACTAGTTCATGGATTTGTCGAGTTATAATTTTTGGGAAACTATGAAGCATTAACTGGCCCTGCATGTTCACTTTTGTCATGATTGTTTAAGACGAAGCAGGGGCTGAGGTAGTGGTTGACAATAAAGTCGTATTAGCTAAAACAAAACACCACCAGATTAGATAAACCTGAAAAGTAAAGCCCTGCAGCTGGTGTTGGTGAAAGAAGACAACCTTTACACATCTGGCAGACTGGCTCCATCATCAACTCAAATCTGGTTTATTCTCCTGTACAGTGAATCCTGAAGACTGAGGCGCTCAAAAGGAAAAACATCTAGCCCAAACCAAACTGCACATGAAACCCCAACATGGTGAAAACAACACAAGGCCAGTAGTGCTCGTCCACAGTATTTGATGTATATCGATTTCCATGCATCATCATCATCATCATCATCATCATCCAGGAGCTTAAGAAAAAGAAACGAACTTCGCATATGACTGACTTCTGCTCTTCATTGCCAAATTTCAAACTAATCCTGAATATGGAAGATCCTGACAAATGTTACCGTCATATTGAACTTCATCTGACATGATCAGCTTCCATAAAAAACTGTAGACTATTGATTACCAGGGAACGAGTTGATCACCCCATCTGCTCCTGGTCAGCAGTACAATCCACATTGGACACTCTGCTCAGCGCTAACTATTTATTTTGAAGAGCAGTGCGCTATTTGTTTAGATATTTTACACATTTTATCTACAGTTTATCTACGATCAGGTACGTTATTTTCTCATCTCCCTCAACATGAATTATGTGCCACCTGTCTTTTTTGTTTTAATCTTTGTACACAGGGTTCGCTTTTTCCTTTTCCCCCCAATGGCTTTCAATTCAATTTGAAATATTCCCTGTTTAGTAATGTTAAAACTAACTGACATACAACCACAGAGATTAATCTTCACAGCGGCACATGTCAGAATATGAGAAATGATAGAAAAATGTGGCCTCATGTTTACTGAAAGATCTTTTCCCACAGTTTTACCAAAGTGTTATTCCATATATTTCAGACTAATTTGGAAGAAGTCAAGTACAAGTGCACTCCAGGTTGAACTCAGTTTGTTTTAAGTTGTGTTTTCCTGACTCCTAGCTAATGTTTCTCTGGTTTTACAGTCTGGACACAGATTCTTACTTTGACACGATGGTGTCGTTCTTTGCCAGCCTCAGCAGGGAGTCGTCTGCCTCACCCTGCGAAGGAAAATCACATCACTCAGAATTCATCTCAACACACAGGGCCTTTAATAATGGCAGTAATAATAAAGCAGCCTCTCTGATTATGTTAAAATAAGACAACACACACTGTCAGATGACAAGCTTGCGGATACAGACTGAAGGAGGCGGAAGAAACAGCAAAATGGAGCGGAAATCTTCAAAAATTTTGAGCGCTGATGAAACAACCAAATGCAACAGGCAGATTTCCAAAGACTAAGAAGACATTAAAAACAAGTGAATGATGGAAATCAGAAGAATAAAAAACGCAGCCGTCCACAAGTTCAATCTGCACATTGTTAGTAACGTCAGAAGATGTCCATCCTCGTCAAAACACGAGTAAATACTCTGGGTGGATATTTTTTTGCCAAACAAACTTACGTCATGGCAGATTCACAAATGATTTAAGTCTCCATCACGCTCGATAATCTCAGGTAACAGCAGGTAGGGATGTTAAGACTCTTTAAAACTCCTGCACACCAACAGCAGCTCAGAGTTGCTGCTCCACAGACTCAGCTGATGTAAAGTCACACACTTACCATCCTGCGGATGGCGCCGCAGATAGCGTAGGTCTTGAACTGACCATTGAAGCGGCCGGTCACCTTGTCGACCTGCAGGAGAGACACAGCAAACAGGGCTGAGCTCACATCTTTTGTCAACACACGACTCAAAACTGCAAGAGCTTCAGATGATTCAGTGAATATACTGAAACTGTTTTAAATAGTCTAAACAGACTTTTGCATTTGAAAGAACATTTGTTGATTTCATACTGTAATCTCAAATCTCCGAATGAAAAGTTATTGTCAATGAGACAAATTACATAGAACATAAGAAATAAGTGTTTTTCTCCCTAATGTACAAAACTGAACCGAAACCCAAAAAACCGCAACATAAAGTGAACCACGCGTTTATCGTTACACCCCGAATATGCACTCAAAAAATTAAATATCAGCCCATCACTTCAACATTATTCTTTGACTTCCAGTTCATCACACAGCAACTTGGAATGAATTTAGGAAAATAGCTCCTTTTACTGAAACAGATCTGCTGCAAAATGTGAAAATCCCTGATGCCACACTCGACTTTTGAATCTACTGCTAACTTTATTCAGTTCCAGTCAACAAAACATCCGAAAAACAAAAACAAAAAGTGGTCTAACACAAGACACACTTAGACATACATGAGTAGCTGCTGTTATTGATCAGTACAGACACCCCAAGAAGTCAAACTGATATAAATCTGATCACCTCAGCGATGTTGATCTGGATGGAGGCATGGTCCTTGGCTCCGATGATTCTGTTGCTAGCAGAGCTGCAAGCCAAAACGCAGTTAAACGTTACTTTAGTATAAACTCCCCAAAGTGAGATTCAATATTTCATCAAAATCAGAAATACTTTATTGATCCCTAAGGGAAAACTGGCTCAGCTGCAGTTGCTCAAAGTCTCAAGAGAAGAATTAAATTGAGAAACAAACAAACAAACAAAAATATATATATATAATAATAATAATAATAATAAAAAATAAAAATAAAAAGATACACCATGGAAATGTGTACAAAGAAAGAACAGGTGTGTTCATTAATCCTATCAAATATTACAATACAGAAATGAGAAACTGATCAAAAGCACTGATGCCCAAACAATTAGGCCTCAACACACACAAAACACTAAATGCGCTCATTAATTTATGGTCTTCAAAGATTTTTTCCCCTCATTTCAATACGGCCTTAACTATTATTTTATTCCAGCTGCCAATAATCCCTGGTTGAGGCTACAATCCAGATTATTTGGGCTTCACTCACCATTTGCGTGGGACGTAAAGGTCCACGAATTCACCAGCGTCGTTCTGCATGTTTCAGGATTTGGCGGATGTAGTGCCTACAGGATCTGAGCAACAAAAAATGAGATTAAAAAAAGGAAATTAGGATTAAGGTAAAATGAGTTTTCCTCTTCCCGGCGTCTGCAGCCTCGCCGCGGCTAGCTGGTTAGCTTCAAAACATAAAACCACACAAACACAGGAATCCCACAGGGTCATAATGCTGCCTAACACTATCACAGGTGTCCAGATAATAAAATAAAATACTGTTTAGTAAAATTAAAGTGTTTCCGAGGTGTGAGTCTAACCAAACAGCATGTCCGACCACATTAGCGTGTTAGCCGGTTAGCATGCCGTCCGCCCCGCATGTGGCTGCCGACACGGAGCTTCACCACGACAAACTTTTCACTAATTCAAGCAAAATTCAGCGGCAAAACCAAACCCGACCACCCTCTACATGTAGAAGAGCACTTTAACTTTGATAAACCCCAAAGAAATGACGGTAAAATCCGAGTGTAATGTGATATTTTCACATTTTTCAAGCGAGAGCTGATGCTAAACCCACCGTGTACGACAGATGGCCGACAGGAAAGGAAGTGGCTCCGACCCGGAAGCACAAAAGACTTTTTTTTTTTTTTTTTTTTTTTTTTTTTTACATTAAAAAATAAGTCATACATATAAACATTAACAAAAACAAAACAACTAATGTGTTCAAATAAAATGAAACTTTAACGCAAAATACAAAAAATATTCTCTACAACGAGAAAAGATATTAGTAATTTTACAATTAACAATATATATTTTTTTAAATTTTACTCTTTTCTATAGAAATATGAGATTTGGTTGCTATGTTCATGTAGTAAAGATCATAATGCATTTATAATAATTAATTAATTTTATTTCTTACCAAATTCGCACATTCACAAATGTAAAAAAAAAAAATAAATAAATAAATAAAATAAATAAATAAATACATATTTGGTATTAATGAAAAAAAAAAAAAAAAAAGGAACAATACATGTCAATGATTTCTTACCCGCAAAACAAAAAAGCTGTCAAGCCAATAAATTTATGCAATATTTTCAAAAATGTAAGTGAGTTTATTGTTTTGTTTATTTAATTTTTACTACATATCTTTTTTTTTTTTTTTTTAAGTTTGTTTTGTTTTGGCTGTATTTCTCTCTTTTCCACTACTTCTTGTTTTATTGTTTTAATGCTTCATGCGATGCTGTTATTTTCTTTGTTCATGACTTGAAATAAAGTTTTTTTTTTTTTTAAGTACCTCCTGTCTGTGCATTGCGTCTCGTTGGTTTGGCGCCACCTGCTGGACTTGGTGGCGTCTGAACCCAGAAAAACAAACGCTGCCCTGCTGCAGTAACTTCAACATTTAATTTAATTTATTGATTATTGCCATATGGCATCTACAGGTATAATTTAAAATGAGCTGAAATCTGAACGCTCGTCATGTCATTTACCTTATTTACTGATGGGAAGTCACATTCAGACAGCGTTAGAACAGGAGTTACTGTTGTTTATGGAAGCATCAGGGATGTTGTGGAGGGTAAAGCACTTTTTTGTTTGTTTGTTTAATTTATGGATCAGCGTACATAAATCTTTTTAATCACAATAAAACTGGTGCTTCTGGAAGTTTCTTCCTAATTAGGACTGTCTGGACTGCTGGGGGCCCTCCCATGATGCACTGGGCTCTCTCTCTCTTCTCTCTCCCCTGTCGTTCCTCACATGTCCATATTCCCCTAATGCATGTTACTAACTGTCCATCTTGTCAGTGTTATTATCATTATTGCTATTAGTATAATGACTACCTAGCAACCACCTGGAACACCATGGTAATGTTATGGCTTTTGTTCTTGGGGCCATGTGTTTTTCTTTTGTTGTTGTGAACTTGACAGCTCTCTCTCCTACTCTCCTCAGTTTGATTTTCTTTTGTCAGTGATTAATCTGACTACTGTTAGTTAAGTTATTCCTGTATAGAACTTGTGCTTGAAGATCCAGTTAATTGTAAATATCTAAAGGAGCAAAATAGCACTGTGTAGAAAGGAGAAGCCTTTTTTTTGTTTGTTTGTTTGTAACTTTTTCTCCTGTTTTAAAGTTAGGAGCGAGGTTAAACTTTTGTGTTTTGTTTTCTTTATTTTCCACGCCAGGTAAGGTCAGAGGGCTGTACTACAAAGGAGGCTCAACATGCCCAGGCGTTTTGGCCTCATATGATTCTACTTCCGCGACAAATGGACCGTTCACGGGCTGCATATTTCACGCAAGAGGAGCAGCTTGTCCTCATGGAAAGCTCTGAAAATTTTAAAAATAAAATTTAAAAAATAAATAAATAAAAAATAAAAAAGAGCAACACTGTGGCCGCAAATATGGCGAGAGAGGAGTGCTGGCAGAAAATTGCTGACCGGGTGAATGCGTACTCAGCACTCACTCTCATTATATGCTATATATTCATTCAGTATTATGATCTTTATGGGCTTTATGGGAGTGTTGCCTAGGAATTGGAGGTAAAGCCTGAGGTTAAGTCAGGTGACTGAAGGTGTGTGTGGGTGAGTCAGACGGAGCAGGCGGCGGTTACCATGGTTACATGACAATTTTGACCACTACGCTTAGAGCTCCTTGTCAGTAGTTTCAGATAATTGTTCGTTACATTTGAAGTTTAACTATGGAGCCATTTCTGATGATGTTTGTTTGTTCCTTTTTTGTTAAATATTTTTTTCTAAATGGGAATAAATGGCGTTTGGTGTGCGTTTGAATCACCACGGGCTGCTCCCGTCCAATCATCACCTTCGGATGCCGTGACTGTCACCGTTATAATATAAGGGGTTTCCTTTAAAAAAAAAAAAAAAAAAAAGTAGGCTACTATTAACAAAGTCTGTGATACAACGGAATATTTCTAACAAACGTGCAGTCTGTGCACCACTAATAGTATACCTGCATTGTGCAGGTATACTATTAGCGCCACGCACACCGTTTGCCCTACTGTGAGCGCGCAACTTCTATCCGTGGCATTCCTGACACTTGGCTCAACAAGTGAGCAGATGTAGCGTATTCCCTCAGATGAAAATCTATACCGCTCATGGAGTAGGCCGGGAGCCAGGTCCACCCCTCAGGATGTTTTTTGCTAAGTTTTTTTCACTATGATTTCCTGTTGTCTCATACCTTGGGCCATCACGAGTTGATACCGACCACTCCCAACTCGGTGACGTTTGGTTTCAGGGGCCAAAAAACCCCCTTTTTGGGAAAAGCTCCTGGCGAAATTATGTAATTGTACATATTAAGGTACTGCAACTGCACAAATGGTCGGAAAACCCTCAAATTATGCAAGATGTATCCTGACACATAGGGGAAACTACCAGAAAAAGATCCAGGGGTGTCCTGCCTTTCAGTTCTCAAATATCACCTTCAACATACCCCAAAAGACAAAAAAAAATGTCTGTCCGCCTGAAAACTCACCATCAAAAGTGCTCAGTTTCAAACAATTCATTATTGTTTCACTACCTAAAATGTTTATTAAAAACTTCCCACATTTCTAAGCTTCAATTTAAGTCCAAGGTGACCTTTCCATCTATAGGATTACAGCTGCTATGACCAAAGTTTTCCACTTTACCCCAAATCGGGAAAAAACTGAAAATTCCAGTATTACCATTTCAAATGGGCTTAAGCATATTTTCTGGAATCTAAACCCAAACCCAGACCCAGACCAAACCCAAACCCAGGTGCAACATTAAACAACGTTGTTTAATGTCATAGCAGCTGTAATCCTATAGATGGAAAGGTCACCTTGGACTTAAATTGAAGCTTAGAAATGTGGGAAGTTTTTAATAAACATTTTAGGTAGTGAAACAATAATGAATTGTTTGAAACTGAGCACTTTTCATGGTGAGTTTTCAGGCGGACAGACATTTTTTTTGTCTTTTGGGGTATGTTGAAGGTGATATTTGAGAACTGAAAGGCAGGACACCCCTGGATCTTTTCTGGTAGTTTCCCCTATGTGTCAGGATACATCTTGCATAATTTGAGGGTTTTCCGACCATTTGTGCAGTTGCAGTACCTTAATATGTACAATTACATAATTTCGCCAGGAGCTTTTCCCAAAAAGGGGGTTTTTTGGCCCCTGAGACCAAACGTCACCGAGTTGGGAGTGGTCGGTATCAACTCGTGATGGCCCAAGGTATAAGATAACAGGAAATCATAGTGAAAAAAACGTAGCAAAAAACATCCTGAGGGGTGGACCTGGCTCCCGGCCTAGAGAATATCGTCATGAAATGCCAACGGATCCGCGCGATCCCTAAATCCTCTTTGTCTCCGTAATGAGCCACGGACAATCCCAGCTCCAGTGAACGGTGACGCCATCTCCAAAAGAGTTAAATGGTGAGATAGCGCCGCTTTCATAGCCGGACGGGGTTAAACTTAGCTCATAACCTGATTAATGTTCATGACAGTTTTATGTCAGTCTTGTTAACACCCCTTCAAATAAAGCGTTACCCACTGATTGGAAAAGTAAATGGTCGGGACCAGGTTATGAGCTAAGCATAAGTTACCATGGTGATCTAGCCGGGCTAAAAGAGAGCCACCTTCGTGATACAGGAAAGCCTGGCTTTAGACTCAACATACCTCGCTAACCCACTAAACCTGCTTCGTAGTACACCCCTTAGGTTATACTCTGCAAAACAACCCAAACACAACCTCCAAACGGCAGCACAGCCAAGGGAAAAGGAGGCTTTGTGCTTGGCCACACAGTCGGCAGTGGAGGCAAGAACATGTACACCGCCCTGTGTCGAATTTCCAACAGGAACTGTCCTACAATCTGCTCCTCTCTCTTCTGTCTCTCTCTCTCTGATTTCGGTCCATGCTTTTGGACGATATCTGTCGGGTTTAAAGCGCCATGAGATAACGTCCGTTATGGTTGGATGTTATACAAATTGAACCGAAAGACGTGAGGGGTGAAGGCTGCAGTGGTGCCGGTGGTAATGGGAACTCTGGGGGCCGTGACCCTCCAAACTGGGAGAGCGGCTCGAGCAGATTCCAGGCCGTCCTCAGAACAGCTGAGATGCTGAACCCTCACGCTCAAAACATGAAATGTGCCTGCCCACTGGAAAAATACACCCAAAGAGTAAGACAATAAAAGACCTTTGGCGTCAAGAGGCGAGACGGACAAATTATATACTTATATTACAAATTATTACTTATTCATATTTGTCCTCTACTGCACCTCTGAGGAAGTGAGATTCGATCTGCGTATCAAACATGAAGAAAGATAAAGATCATTTCCTGCATTTCCTGCGAGACGGACAAACTATGTACTAATAATTACTTATTCGTATTTGTCTTCTTCGCCTCTGAGGAAGTGAGATTCTGTGGTGAATATTTGATCTGCATTCCAAACAAAGAAAAAAAAGTTGTTTCCTGCACATCATGATTCCATGTTAAACAGTAATGTCAAAAATGCACACGAACTGGTAAAAACAGTATGAATGGTTGTACAAAGAAAGAAATAATAGAAAACTCATGAGAGAAATAAGATAAATTATGGGGCAGGGATGAGAGAACAAGCAAAATAAACACATTCAAATCATAGCCAACAAAAAAAAAAAAAAAGAAAGAAAGAAAACATTGCTTTACAGGCCCACAGTGTTTGAAAGCCAAACCTGTCACAGCAGGCAAGATCCCAAGACATCTGTGTGTGTGTGTGTGTGTGTGTGTGTGTGTGTGTTAGATCATTATCCACAGTAAAATTAGAACAGCAGAAGCAAAAGGTCTCAGCCGTGAAAAGTAGTCAGTGTTTTGTTCTGTCTCGTCCGGTTTTGTGGTGTTAGATGATGAAACTAACTGGCAAGTCAAACATGACAAAGGTCTTCCTTGTCTCTGTCTGCTGTGTTTATATTACATCTGGCGACCTGGACAACTTTTCACCGCTCGGCAAAAAAAAAAACAACAAAAAAAAAACCTTCACTGTGTTAGATATAGACAGAAGAAGAGAGAGGCATCTGTATCCTTCAGGAGTGCAGCGTAGTGTTAAGCAATTAAAGTTAGATCTCACTTCCTGACACCTGTCAGGATGTTGCAGTGTGAAACCTCATTGTTATCCGAGCTGAAGATGAAACAGTAATTTTGACATTTGACCAGACAAGCTCAGGTTCAGGTTTATCCACAACAACAACAACAAAAAAAACCTCCAGAAAAACCCAGCTGAGCGAGGAGAAATGGTAGAAATCTTGAGAGGGACCACAAAGAGACTCCATCCCTGGCCAGACAGGTGGGCAGCAAGTGTTGACCCAGTGAGCAAATCACAAATATTACACATACAGTGTTTGTCCCTCTAGTCTTATGGCGCTTTTCCACTAGTACCTACTCAGCTCGACTCTACTCGGTTTGAGAGCTTTTCCATTAGGTGGTAGTACCTGATGCCAGGTACTATTTTAGGACTGACTCAGCCGGGGTTCCAAGCGAGCTGAGTCGAGCTGAGTCGAGCTGAGTCAAGCCGAAATGTGACGTAAACGCCGTGCAGGCCACTGATTGGACAGGGAGCGATGACACATGAGAGTGACTCCTGCATGAAAACAAAATCCGGCATTAAAAAAGAAAAAAAAAAAAAAAAAAGTGCTTGGTGACGACCCAAAGAATCCAGAGGGAGCTGGACGGTGCGCCAGCTTGCTGTACTTGTAATACTTGTAATACTTATACTTGTAATAGAAAACCACTGAAACCGTGTCGAGGCGAGTAGAGTCGAGCCGAGTCGAGCCTTCCAGGTATCTTCATATCAAACATGACAAAGGTCTTCCTCGTCTCTGTCTGCTGTGTAGTTTCGGTTAGATCTGGTAACCTGCACAACTTTTCACTGCTCAGAGAGAGAAAAAAAATCCCTTCCCTGACAGCCACCTGTGTTGTGGGTGCAGCTGAAACCGCAGCGGCAGATGGAGCCTCAAACTCCTGACCTGACGTGCATTACAGCCTCTCTGAAGAACAACATCAAACTACAAAAAAAAAAAACAAAAAACTGCTCCCCCTTTTTAAAACACCCGCAACACTGATTCCTCTTACAACAAATAGTCATTCTCTCTCTTTGCCACTTTTTTCATTCCATCTCCCTTCTCCTTTCCTGTTGTTGCATCTTTGCTTTTGCACTCATCATCTCTTTCCTCCATAACTCTACATTATACCAAATAAATATGTACCTGTTGTATGTATATGTACAGTGCATTCAGAAAGTATTCAGACCCCCTTCACTTTTTTCTTTTGTTATGTTGCAGCCTGATGGTACAGTTGTTTAAATTCATTTTTTCTCTCATTAATCTACACTCAGTTCCCCATGATGATGAAGTGAAAACACAACTTTAGAATTTTTTGTAAATTTATTTCAAAGGAAAAAACTGAAATGTTACATTGACATAAGTATTCAGATCCTTTGCAATAACACTTGAAATTTAGCTCAGGTGCCTCCCATTTCTCTTGCTCGTTGCTGAGATGTGTCTGCACCTTGATTAGAGTCCACCTGTGGTCAATTAAATTGATTGGACATGATTTGGAAAGGCACACACCTCTCTGTAGAAGGCCTCACAGCTGACATGCATATCAGAGCAGAAACCAAGAGGTCAGAGGAACTGCCTGCAGAGCTCAGAGACAGGGTTGTTGCAAGGTACAGATCCGGGGAGGGCTACAAAAACATTTCTGCTGCACTGACGGTTCCCAAGAGCACCGTGGCCTCCATAATTCTCAAATGGAAGAAGTTTGGCACAACCAGGACTCTTCCAGGAGCTGGTCGCCCGGCCAAACTGAGCAATCGTGGGAGAAGGGCCTTAGTAAGAAAGGTTACCAAGAACCTGATGGTGACTCTGACTGAGCTCCAGAGATCCTGTGCGGAGACGGGACAAAGCTCCAGAAGGACAACCATCCCTGCGGCCCTCCACCGATCTGGGCTTTATGGCAGAGTGGCTCGACGGAAGCCTCTCCTCAGTGCAAAATACATGAAAGCCCGCGTAGAGTTTGTAAAGAGGCACCTGAAGGACTCTCAGACTGCGAGAAACAAGATTCTCTGGTTTGATGAAACCAAGATTGATAACTGTTTGGCCTCAGTTCCAAGCGTAATGTCTGGAGGAAACCAGGCAGCGCTCGTCACCTGCCCAGTACCATCCCAGCAGTGCAGCATGGTGGTGGCAGCATCAGGCTGTGGTTTTGCAGCAGCAGGGACTGGGAGACTGGTCAGGGCTGAGGGAAAGCTGAATGTACAGAGATATCCTTAATGAAAAGCTGTTCCACAGCTCAGGACCTCAGACTGGGCCGAAGGTTCACCTTCCAGCATGACATAGCTCATTTCCACTATAAAGAGCCGTGCCGTGAAGGGCCGTGCTGGGCTCAGCCCGGCACGGCCCTGTTTGGCCTTGGAGTGTTTCCATTGCTTATGGTACCAGTGGGTCGGCGTCATAGAATTAGAGAGGCGCGCTCGTTGCCATGGAGTTGTTATAGTAACAAGAGGAGCTGCCAGTTGTTAGCCTACATTAGCTTTTTGATACTTTTTTTAAATGGACAAAATCTTGTTTGAATAAAAAAGCCACCGGCAAGCGGGTCGGCCGCGGCCCGCCTGATGCCATCATCATCATCTTTGCAGATGCTCTGCCATCTGAGCTTAGTGGTCACATTTCCATTTCCATGTGTAAGAAAAATGTAAACTAGGCTACAAAACAGAAAAACCCAACAAAAAACTCCGCAAGCAAATCAATTTCTTCCATAATCTCTCCAGAAACTAATGTTTGTGAATAATAGCCTACTGGCTGAAGGTTTAATGGTCGACACTTGTCACTTGTCGGTTTGTAGCAGCCTGGTTAACTGACATTCTAATGGACCAATCGCGAAGGAGATCATATTTAGGCCCGCCTCTGTGGCCCCGTTCTAATCGGGCCAGCACCAGGGCTGTGTCCGAAATCACTCACTCACTCACTACTCCCTACTCACTATATAGGGAATTCAATGTAGTGGACTATATAGTGAACTCAATAGCGGACCGTTATGGACACTGCTTCGCCCGTTGTTCGGCGCCGTTCCACAATGCATGACGGGATATATTGCCTGGTTAGTGACCATCGGATGTCCACTACATTTTGCGGTGGATTGTGGGATACATCCAGTGGACTATATAGTGAACATTAATAATCACTAAACATTCGGACACCCCTACAAAATGGCGTAATCACTATATAGTGCCCTATATAGTGATTAGGGAGTGATTTCGGACACAGCCCAGATGTCAAAACAGGCTGAAATGTTTCACGGTTGGTTCTCGGAACCAAGCGGGCTGGTGTAGTGGGAATGAATGCGGAACCGTGAATTTCACGGCACAGCGCGGCACGGCACTATAGTGGAAAAACGCTAAGAGTGACCCTGAGCACACAGCCAAGACAACACAGGAGTGCCTTGGGGACTCTGTGAAAGTCCAAAGTGGCCCAGCAAGATCCCTGACTTGAACCCTATCTAACACCGCTGCAGAGACCTGAAAATGTTTGTCCACCATCGGTCCCCACCCAAACTGACCGAGCTCGAGAGGATTTGCAAAGAAGAATGGCAGAAAATCCCCCAAAATCCAGGTGTGCAAAGCCTGTAATTACTGCCAAACCTGCTTCAACTAAGTACTGAGTAAAGGGTCTGAATACTTGTCAATGTGATATTTCAGTTTTTCCTTTGAAATAAATTTACAAAAAGTTCTACAATTCTGTTTTCACTTTGTCATCATGGGGTAATGAGTGTAGATTAACGAGAGAAAAAAAATCATTTAAATGATTGTAGCATCAGGCTGCAACATAACAAAAGTGAAAAAAGTGGAGGGGGTCTGAATACTTTGTGACTCAGCCGTGAAAAGGTCACGTAGTCCCATCATCAGTGTTTTGTTCAATCTCGTTTTGTTTTGCGGTGTTAGATGATTAAGCTTAACCACTTAGCCAAACATGAGTAAGGTCTTACTCATCTCTCTCTGCACATTGCAACATCCTGACACCTGTCAGGATGTTGCAATGTGAAACCTCATTGTTATCCAAACTGAGACCCTGAGGATGAAACAGTAATTTTGACATTTGACCAGTTAAAGTTCAAGTTCAGGTTCAGGTTTATTTAGAGCCAAATATAAAGGGCAAGTAAAAACTCCCAGAAAAAAAAACAGAGCTGAACCAGGAAAAATGGAAGAAATCTTGAGCAGGACCACACAGAGAGGAGACCCCATTCCTGGCCAGACAGGTGGGCAACAGGTGTCGACCCAGTGAGCAAATTACAAATATTATAGTCATAATGCAAATGCAGGAAAAAACAGTAGAAGACAATATGACAAGAGAAGCAGCAGGAGGCCTCGGCTGAGCCAGCAGACAGACACAGGATGAAGACCAACAGCAGAGCAGCCGCAGCAGCCAGGACGAGGGGGACGACAAGGAGGACAACACAGGGGATGACAAGGAGGAGAACCTGGGAGGAGACAGCCACACTCGCACAGAGCATGCAACTCATGCATATAAGACATATCAAGGAGGGGGGAGAACATTAGTGGGACCAAAACAAAGATCCAAGTGCATAATCTGCATCAGTGCAGCAAAGCTAATGGCCGTGGAAGGCGCAGGGGTAAGCTGGGCCAAGAAGAGGGAGGCAGGACCAGGTACAGCAGGGGGAGCAGGACCAGGTACAGCAGGAGGAGCAGGACCAGGAACAGCAGCGAGAGCGACCAGGTACAGCAGGACCAGGTACAGCAGGTCCAGATGCAGCAGGTCCAGGTACAGCAGGACCAGGTACAGCAGGAGGAGCAGGACCAGGTACAGCAGCGAGAGCGACCAGGTACAGCAGGACCAGGTACAGCAGGTCCAGGTACAGCAGGACCAGGTACAGCAGGACCAGGTACAGCAGGGGGAGCAGGACCAGGAACAGCAGCGAGAGCGACCAGGTACAGCAGGACCAGGTGCAGCAGGACCATGTACAGCAGAGGGAGCAGGACCAGGTACAGCAGGGGGAGCAGGACCAGGTACAGCAAGACCTGGTATAGCAGGGGGAGCAGGACCAGGTAAGGCAGGGGGAGCAGGACCAGGTACAGCAGAGGGAGCAGGACCAGGTACAGCAGGGGGAGCAGGACCAGGTACAACAAGACCTGGTATAGCAGGGGGAGCAGGACCAGGTACAGCAGGGGGAGCAGGACCAGGTACAGCAGGGGGAGCAGGACCAGGTACAGCAGAGGAAGCAGAACCAGGTACAGCAGGGGGAGCAGGACCAGGTACAGCAGGAGGAGCGTGACCAGGTACAGCAGGACCAGGTACAGCAGGTCCAGATGCAGCAGGTCCAGGTACAGCAGGAGGAGCAGGACCAGGTACAGCAGGAGGAGCAGGACCAGGTACAGCAGGACCAGGTACAGCAGGTCCAGGTACAGTAGGACCAGGTACAGCAGGGGGAGCAGGACCAGGAACAGCAGCGAGAGCGACCAGGTACAGCAGGACCAGGTACAGCAGGACCAGGTGCAGCAGGACCATGTACAGCAGAGGGAACAGGACCAGGTACAGCAGGGGGAGCAGGACCAGGTACAGCAAGACCTGGTACAGCAGAGGGAGCAGGACCAGGTACAGTAGAGGGAGCAGGACCAGGTACAGCAAGACCTGGTATAGCAGGGGGAACAGGACCAGGTACAGCAGGGGGAGCAGGACCAGGTACAGCAGGGGGAGCAGGACCAGGTACAGCAGGGGGAGCAGGACCAGGTACAGCAAGACCTGGTATAGCAGGGGGAGCAGGACCAGGTACAGCAGGGGGAGCAGGACCAGGTACAGCAGAGGGAGCAGGACCAGGTACAGCAGGACCAGGAGCAGCAGGGGGAGCAGGACCAGGAACAGCAGGGGGAGCAGGACCAGGTACAGCAGAGGGAGCAGGACCAGGTACAGTAGAGGGAGCAGGACCAGGTACAGCAAGACCTGGTACAGCAGAGGGAGCAGGACCATGTACAGCAGAGGGAGCAGGACCAGGTACAGCAGGGGGAGCAGGACCAGGTACAGCAAGACCTGGTACAGCAGAGGGAGCAGGACCAGGTACAGTAGAGGGAGCAGGACCAGGTACAGCAAGACCTGGTATAGCAGGGGGAACAGGACCAGGTACAGCAGGGGGAGCAGGACCAGGTACAGCAGGGGGAGCAGGACAGGGTACAGCAAGACCTGGTATAGCAGGGGGAGCAGGACCAGGTACAGCAGGGGGAGCAGGACCAGGTACAGCAGAGGGAGCAGGACCAGGTACAGCAGAGGGAGCAGGACCAGGTACAGCAGAGGAAGCAGAACCAGGTATAGCAGGGGGAGCAGGACCAGGTACAGCAGGGGGAGCAGGACCAGGTACAGCAGGACATGGAGACAGAGCCAGAATGCCAACCTAAAGATGGAGGCCACATCCATGCAGCAGACACAGACACAACCACTCACACACAGAGGAGAACGGGTTAGCAACACAGAAAACATCACAGTCACAGCTGAAGGTAGAGAGGAGAGAGAGTAAGAGAGAGACTGTGGGAGGACATCCAAACCGGCAGAAACTAAGCTAAACCAAGACAGGAGGGACTGAGCCCTGGCACTGATTGGGAGCCAATGAAGGGAAGCCAGGACAGGTGTGATGTGGTCCCTTGCTCTGGTCAGGATTCTGGCAGCAGCATTTTGGACCAGCTGAAGACTCCTGGTACAAGAGGCAGTTTGTGCATCAGCCATACTTAGCATACGCCTAACTTTAGCGATATTGCAGTGTTTTTGATGAGAGTGACTAGCGAGAGACTATAGAGTCAAAAACCACACCACGGTTTTTAGCTGTGGAGTTTTGAGGGATGAGGCAGTTTAGGGTAAGATTCCTGAAAAAAGCTTTTGCGTAGGGGAACCCATGACCAGCATTTCAGTCATGCCAGCATTAGGCCTGAGCATAAGGAAATGTGAGGACATCCAAGCTTTAATTTCACGCACACCCACATCAAGTCTAGCCAGTGAAGAGTGGTCATTGTGCTCGATGGCTGTGGAGGATATCACCCAGAGGGAGCCTGCAGATGTAGAATAGAGTAATATTTGATCTGCATACCAAATGTGAAAAAAGATAAAGATTATTTCCTGCACATCATGATGCACTTTCTCCACATTTGTCTATTATGCATTCCATGTTAAACAGTAATGTCAAAAAATGCACATGAACTGGACAAAAAAATGTGTATGAATGGTTTTACAAAGCATGAAATACGAAGGAACCTCACAAGGGAAATAAGATAAATTATGGGGCAGGGATGAGAGAACAAGCAAAATAAACACACTGAAAGCTTTGCCAACAAAAAAAAGATAACATTGCTTTACAGGCCCACAGTGTTTGACAGCCAAACCTGTCACAGCAGGTAAGATCCCAAGGCGTGTGTGTGTGTGCATGTGTGTGTGCATGCTAGATCATTCCCCACAGTGAAATTAGAACAGCAGAGGCAACAGGACTCAGCCGTGAAAAAGTCACGTAGTCCCATCATCAGTGTTTTGTTCAATCTTGTTTTGTTTTGCGGTGTTAGATGATTAAGCTTAACCACTTAGCCAAACATGAGTAAGGTCTTACTCATCTCTCTCTGCTGTGTAAAAAAAGGAAAAAAAAAAAACGTGACAGACAGAGGAAGAAAGAGGCATTTGTATCCTTCAGGAGTGCAGCGTAGTGTTAAGAAATTAAAGCTAGATCTCACCTCCTGACACCTGTCAGGATATTGCAATGTGAAACCTCATTGTTATCCAAACTGAGACCCTGAGGATGAAACAGTAATTTTGACATTTGACCAGTTAAAGTTCAAGTTCAGGTTCAGGTTTATTTAGAGCCAAATATAAAGGGCAAGTAAAAACTCCCAGAAAAAAAAACAGAGCTGAACCAGGAAAAATGGAAGAAATCTTGAGCAGGACCACACAGAGAGGAGACCCCATTCCTGGCCAGACAGGTGGGCAACAGGTGTCGACCCAGTGAGCAAATTACAAATATTATAGTCATAATGCAAATGCAAGAAAAAACAGTAGAAGACAATATGACAAGAGAAGCAGCAGGAGGCCTCGGCTGAGCCAGCAGACAGACACAGGATGAAGACCAACAGCAGAGCAGCCGCAGCAGCCAGGACGAGGGGGACGACAAGGAGGACAACACAGGGGATGACAAGGAGGAGAACCTGGGAGGAGACAGCCACACTCACACAGAGCATGCAACTCATGCATATAAGACATATCAAGGAGGGGGGAGAACATTAGTGGGACCAAAACAAAGATCCAAGTGCATAATCTGCATCAGTGCAGCAAAGCTAATGGCCATGGAAGGCGCAGGGGTAAGCTGGCCCAAGAAGAGGGAGCAGGACCAGGTACAGCAGAGGGAGCAGGACCAGGAACAGAAGGGAGAGCAGGACTAGGAACAGCAGGACCTGGAAGAGCAGGGAGAGCAGGACCAGGAACAGCAGGGAGAGCAGGACCAGATGCAGCAGGTCCAGATGCAGCAGGTCCAGATGCAGCAGGTCCAGGTACAGCAGGACCAGGTACAGCAGGACCAGGAACAGCAGGGGGAGCAGGACCAGGAACAGCAGGGAGAGCAGGACCAGGTACAGCAGGACCAGGAGCAGCAGGAGGAGCAGGACCAGGAACAGCAGGAGGAACAGGACCAGGTACAGCAGGACCAGGTACAGCAGGACCAGGTACAGCAGGACCAGATGCAGCAGGTCCAGCTGCAGCAGGTCCAGATGCAGCAGGTCCAGGTACAGCAGGACCAGGTACAGCAGGACCAGGTACAGCAGAGGGAGCAGGACCAGGTACAGCAGAGGGAGCAGGACCAGGTACGGCAGAAGGAGCAAGACCTGGTACAGCAGAGGGAGCAGGACCAGGTACAGCAAGACCAGGTACAGCAGAGGGAGCAGGACCAGGTAGAGCAAGACCTGGTACAGCAGGGGGAGCAGGACCAGGTACAGCAAGACCAGGTACAGCAGAGGGAGCAGGACCAGGTACAGCAAGACCAGGTACAGCAGAGGGAGCAGGACCAGGTACAGCAGAAGAAGCAGAACCAGGTATAGCAGGGGGAGCAGGACCAGGTACAGCAGGGGGAGCAGGACCAGGTGCAGCAGGACATGGAGACAGAGCCAGAATGCCAACCTAAAGATGGAGGCCACATCCATGCAGCAGACACAGACACAACCACTCACACACAGAGGAGAACGGGTTAGCAGCACAGAAAACATCACAGTCACAGCTGAAGGTAGAGAGGAGAGAGAGTAAGAGAGAGACTGTGGGAGGACATCCAAACCGGCAGAAACGAAACTAAACCAAGACAGGAGGGACTGAGCCCTGGCACTGATTGGGAGCCAATGAAGGGAAGCCAGGACAGGTGTGATGTGGTCCCTTGCTCTGGTCAGGATTCTGGCAGCAGCATTTTGGACCAGCTGAAGACTCCTGGTACAAGAGGCAGTTTGTGCATCAGCCATACTTAGCATACGCCTAACTTTAGCGATATTGCAGTGTTTTTGATGAGAGTGACTAGCGAGAGACTATAGAGTCAAAAATCACACCACGGTTTTTAGCTGTGGAGTTTTGAGGGATGAGACAGTTTAGGGTAAGATTCCTGAAAAATGCTTTTGCGTAGGGGAACCAATGACCAGCATTTCAGTCTTGCCAGCATTAGGCCTGAGCATCAGGAAATGTGAGGACATCCAAGCTTTAATTTCACGCAGACCCACATCAAGTTTAGCCAGTGAAGAGCGGTCATTGTGCTCGATGGCTGTGGAGGATATCACCCAGAGGGAGCCTGCAGATGTAGAATAGAAGAGGGCCGAGGACTGACCCCTGAGGAACACCACAATTAAACTCATACTGTTAAAGTGGACTCTCAAGTCCACTTTGCAATTTTGGGTTAGGGTTACAAACAGGATTTTTTGGATCCTGTTTGTAAGTCGCTCTGTTGTTACAATAAAGAAAGGATGTGAGCAGATGAGCAGATTATTAGAAATAACCTTTGTCTGAAAATATGTTGGCTAATAACCTTATTACATATTTTAGCATGTTTCTATCTGGAGGTCTTAATCACTGAAGCAGCCTGAAAGAGTTTAGAAGCCAAACCTGAATTCACAACAGGCACCGCAAACACACACACACACACACACACACAAGCAAAAAAACAAACAAATAAATAAAAAGGTGATATATAGCAGATAGAGCAGAACATCTGAGGCAGAAATTCCAGTCAAATTTCCTTTTTTAAAAAAAAAAAAAAAAAAAAAAAAACTGCTTGTGCTTAGTTGTAATCATTTGCAACGGCAGGCTAGTGCAACACTTGTAATGTATTTTTTTGCGTGTGTGCGTGTGTGTGCATGTTGTAGGGTTTTTCACATTTTTAGACATTTCAGGAAAAGAGAAGTGAAGTTTGCCACAGTTATTTATAGCTGGACAAAGGCAGCCGTTTGGTTTCGAAGTTTGAATGCTCACTCCAAATACGACACAACCCGTTTCACTGAGCATCACTGTCAACCTTCATCATCACCATCATCATCATCATGCCTTGGTTTGGCTCTATTCTTACTGTACCTGCCAGGTGTGTTCGGTGGTGTATCCTTAATATATCCTCATATCAAACTTGAATAAGGTTACATCTGGCGACCTGGACAACTTTTCACCGCTAAAAAAAAAACTTGTGGGTGCAGCTTAAACCATGTGTGTGCGTGTGTGTGTATGTGTCTGCATGTGTGTGTGTTTGATATAGACAGAGGAAGAGAGAGACATTTGTACCCTTCAGGAAGGCGGCGTGTGTTAAGGAACTAAAGCTAGAGCTCACTTCCTGAACAATCAGCTGTAGAAAAAGACCAGGAGCCGATCATTTGTCTGCTCAAAATTCAGTCAGATTTATGATGAACGTCCTCCATATCGTCTCCTGCTGCCTCCTGTCTGGTAAGTGCTGCCTCTCCTCCTGTGGAGCTGCAAAAGGTATGACTAAATTATATATATATATATATATATATATATATATATATATATAAAAACCTGTTAAGACAAAATGTGACTTAAAATCTCAGTTTTTTTTTAACTCAACTGTTTCAGTTTTACTAGTTACAGTACAGGGAACCTCTGCAAATAATGAGAGTAAAACATGGTGGCGATGCTGTAGCTTGTGTCCCTGTGTGACAGCCCTGTGTCGGGAAGCGGCGGCGGTGGCGGCCATCAGAGTGGGCGGAGTCGTGGGCGGGGAGGTCACCATCCGCTGTCCCATGACCTCTGACCTTCTAGGAAACGCCACTTTCTACAGGGGGCAGTGCGGCCAGCTGAGGTACGGGTGGGTGACCAGCAGCAAATGGAGCCTCAAACTCCTGACCTGACATGCCGTCAACATGTTGTTTGCATGTAAACAACATGTGGTAAACAATGTGTCAACTTACAGACGGAGTGATCGTCTTTATTTTCCATAGCTGTGAAAATTTGCCTTCGGCTCCACAAGTTGATTAAAGAACAACATTGTTAAAGTTAACTAAAACTAAAGGAAAAACTAAAACCAGACAGGAAAAAACATCTTAGTTAACTGAAATCAAAAAAAAAAAAAAAAAAACTAGACCTCAGAAAAAAAACAAAAAATACCTGAAATAACTAAAAACTAACTAACTACAAAACTCAGAAATTCTGAGATTAAAGTTGTAAATTTATGAGGAAAAAACCCTAGAAAATTCTGAGATTGAAGTGATACATTTATGAGAAAGAAATGAAAAAAATTCTGAGATTACAACATCACAAGTTCACAAGAAAAGAGTTAAAAGACAAAGAAAGAAAACAAGGAACCCCTGGTGATTTCAGCCCAGAAGAAAAAAATATTGTGATTTAAGGCTAAAATGACCAGGAGTTCCTTGTTATTAAATCCAATAATTTTTTTTTTTGCAAAGTTTCTAATGCACATATTTTTCTATTTCTTTTTTATTATTATTGTTTTATAATTTCTCTTATGCTTATAATAGATTAATCTCTTGAGGATTTGAGCAACTTCCAGTGATCTCATTCTCCTTCTGGGCTCAATAAACTCAACTCAGCTTTATTTATATAGCGCCTTTCATACAAACAAAATGTGTTTCATATGGCAAGATTAACAGAAAACGGAAATAAAATAAAAATAAAACCAACAGACAACAATAAAAACGTATGATAGACTAAAAATTACAACAATAAAAACTATAAAATGTTAAAAAACAAATAAGTAAAAGTCAGTCACATAAATTAAGAATAAAATAAAAATAAATAAACACAAGGGGAAAAATGATAAACATGAAAAGCCAGAGATCAAACTGAAAAACTAAGGCTGAGACATTACTTCAAAATAAAAGCCAGATGGAAAAGATCGGTCTTTAGTTTCCTTTCAAAAATACCAAGTCAATAAAGTATTTCTGATTTTGAGATTAGTTAATAATCTCAAAATTGAGATTAAACAAACAGAGTGACATCATGTTCACATATCGAAAACAACATGTCAGTTTTGCATTTTTTAAATTTTTTTTTTAACCCTTGTGGCCTCCCACAGCATCGAGGCGCGCACCACCTGGAGGAACCACATCCACCTGTGTCAGACCAAAACTTTTTACGTCACCATCAGCGACCTGAGGAGCCACCACAGCGGGAGCTACTGCTGCGAAGCCGGGGGAGGACGGGAGCGACAGCAGGTTCTCCTCCGGGTTCTCGACGGTGAGTTCTGTCTCAGATGTGGCTCCATAAAACCCAGAGTCCTGTCAGGCTGAACGTCCGGTCGCTGTAAATGAAAGCTGATGCAAAAGAATCTCCAAAGCTATTCACTAAGGCTGCAGACTAATTTTACACCCTTTAACTGTTGCTGTGTCTTAAAGGAGCAGTTCACCAAAAAGCTTTCTACTTTGTATCATTTACCCGCCCCAAGTTGTATCAAATGTTTCACGAAGAAGTCTTTAATCTCTAATCGAAGCTTCTAAAAACGGTATAGTTATTTCTTTGAGAATGCATTGAAACATCAATATATGATGTATTTTTCGAATATTAAGTTTTCCTTTAAGCTTAATTTATTGCAGTTTTTGTAGAAATCTTCAAAACTTACCAAAACCAAGTGAAAGGCTTATTTCCATCTTTGTGATTTTGGTCTTCTGACGTCTCCGTGTTTCCCTTCATCGTCACGACAACCAGAGGCCGAGGAGAGCAGACACAAAGGTGAGGAGGAGGTCGCACAGTCAATTAGTCAGTTAATCACTCAGTAAATCGATAATCATCTATCTGTCTGTCTGTCTATCTGTCTGTCTGTCTGTCTGTATTTTACATAGTTGCATATACGTCGGTGATTGCGATGCTGGTTGCCATAGTTGCGGTGTTTGCACTTAACATCTTTCTGCTCAGTAGAAGAATAAGTGGCATGCGAGGTAATGCGCGCGCACACACACACACACACATACACACACACACAGATATTAAAGTCACAGTATTGTTGACCTGGTACTTAAATGTTGAGCTTGTTAAATGTTGTTTAAATGTGATGCTGTACAGTAATTCTGTGTTAATGTTGTGTTTTCCCCACAGAGCCTCAAGATCATCAAGATGAAAAAGAGGCTTCACAGGTGTGGCATGTGTTATTTCTATGTTTTATTTGAAAAGTTAAAACTAATTACCAGCGGCTGCAGAAATCGGGTAAATGAAGTTCTGCTTGGTCTCACTTGGAAGTGCTGCGGTTCTTCATGACTTTGCTCCAGTATTTGTGATAAAAGTCAGTGAAACTCTTCAAATACTGACACCTGTTCCAGATGTTCCAGATGTCTGAATCAAACCGAGCCTCACTCAAGTGCTAAAGGTTTAACAGTTAACCTAAAATACAATATACAATATTCAGTAAAAAAATGCAAGATATTCCCATGTTCAAGTCCAAATCTCCATGCACAGCCTCGGATCGGGTGCTGGTAGGTCTATAGAATCATCAAAGTGAGTAACAGGCTACCGCACACCGACTTTACTTAGTTTTTTATATCAAAGGAACAATGTGTTTCGCCTGTAGCATCATCAGGTTCGCTCAGGTATGGTCTGAGCTCACACAGGTGTGACTAAATCATAAACACAGGTGATTCACAAAAAAACAAAAAAAACAAAAAAAATAAACTAAGTAAAGTCAACACGGTGTGCGGTAGCCTGTTACTCACTTTTATGATTCTACAAGATATTCCCACTTCCCACTTGTGATTTGGTGAGGTTTCCAGTCTGTCTCCAGCATCATGGGGCTGGACGGGGGCTCGTTTGTGGGTCTGAAAGTTTACATTTTGAACAATTTGGTGCGATTCACAGCCTCAAAGGTTGAAAAGCTTCATTTGGAACTATTTCTTGTAAAAAAAAAAAAAAAAAAAAAAAAAAATCACTGATATTTGTCTAAGCTGAAGGAGTAGAAGTCAGAAGTGGATTAGGAGCTGCCAAAATCTCTACTATGGAATGATGACAGGTTACAAAAGCCTGTCCTGTGTCACCTGTGGCTCGTGTGACTTTTTGTTTCCAAGCCCCGGTGCAACATGAACATCAACAAACCAAACCCAAAAAAAAGGCACAAAGTTAAAGAGTTTCTCTGTCTGGAACCAACAGAAACAAGTTCTTTGTCCCAAATGTGTGACACGTCGGTTGTGCTGTCGCCTCTGCAGGCTGGTATCTATGACGACTGCAGGGCGGCTTCAGACTCGACCTACCAAACCCTGAACACGGCCACCATGGAGCCGGAGCACACCTACGCTGCTGTCTCCACAACACACACACAAAGATAGAAACACAGACAGGCAGATCAAGATGACTTCATCTGCTTTTACATGATGACATAATTTATTTTCAGTTTGGTTATTTACTCCTCTTTCATATTGTGATTTCCCTTCTTAGACAGTTTGCTTAAAAAAACAAACACCCTGTCTACACTTGGGCCTGGTCTGATATGTTATCACACTCCAAACAGAGATACACGTCTGCGTCTCCCTCTGACGCTGTTGTGTGTTTTCACCGTCCGCTGAAAATCACCATCATGGTTTGGAAATTGTCCCGTCTGGCTTCAGAGACGGAGCAGCAGGAAAAAGGTTCATTTGCAGTTAAATACATAGAGGTTTCATAGTGTAAAACCAGCTTTATATGCATTTTGTATTCATTTGGTTTGATGCAGCCATTTGTTCAGCAGGCACACCAAAAAAAAAAAAAATTGAAAAAAAAAAATTGAAAAAAAAAATTGAAAAAAAAAAAGTATAATTCAGTATAATTTTATTTTTTATGCTAAAGGTCAAAAAGTTGCACAGGGCACATGCTCGCTCAGTTTGAATGGGCGTGGTGTTAAACCTTGCTGATGCTGAACTGGGTACTTTTGAGCTGCTGCCACCTAGTGTCTCATCGTCGTTATTGCATGAATGTTTCTGATAGCGCTGCAGAAGACTGTGGCCGCACTGTGGTGCTCCCCTTTCAAAATAAGAGGAAATTTATGCTGTAGTGTGAGGATTCTGTTGGAATAAATGTGCCCAGAGAGAATAAATCACTTAAACAAATGAACCAATAAGCAACAAGTGTCTACAAGGTTTTTTTTTTTTTTTTTCAATGAAACTTGCATGCGGGCATTCCATTGTAAACTGCTTGTGTGCACTGTCAGTGTCTTATATTCAAAATTATACTCAAAAAAGAAAAAGAAATACATACAGCATCATTTTTGGACAAATATTTTCTCTGTTCATTTCTAGTCACTGATTCATTTATTTACCTCGTGCTCTGTTTTTGGTTACCTTGGCACTGCTGCTAACGAGATTTCTCTTAGAAATGTTTCCCTGATGGTCAAATAAAAGGTTTGAATAAATTAATAATAATAATAAAAAAAAAACTCGACACCATGCTGTGAGTGCACACAATGCAAATTTATTTCATATTTGTGTTACACACAGTACATTTTGATATCTAATGTAGAACAGGTGATATATGTAACAAATCTGCGATTGAAATCAATCAATTAAACTTCAACTGCACATCAGTGCATTACAGGCGACTGTTGAAATGTTCAAAGTGGATTTAGAGGCTAATGCACAGCAAAACAACTGCACAAGCAAAAAACAAAAACAAACAAACAAAAAAAACCCAAACAGTTAAACAGTAAAATGTCAATGAAATAAAATAGATAAACCATTAAAACAAATACTAATAACGACAATCAAATAAGTAGCCTATAAATGACATGGAAGCCAGACTGAACTGATGGGTTTTTAGTTTCACACTTAAAACGATCAGTATTTCCAGCTCCTCTAAATATGCTAAATATGATAAATGAACAAACAGAAGAGCAGAGCTTGAGTGGACAGACAGGAAAGTTTCTAACGTGGCTTCCACTGGGCAGCAGCGAGAGGAGAGGACGCCGTCATGCAGCTGCACGGACCGAATATCGACAAGCTGTTTGTTTGTTGCCATGAAGCATAACAACTGATATTTTTGCAGATTTCTAACTTGAAATTACAACTGTGACTTCAACGGTCAACTCATAAAAGCTTGAAGACACGATTACTCCAGTTCAGATTCGATGACGAGAGCGATGCTCTCACTGTTTATCTCTGGTAATGTCCACTGAAATGATGCAGTTGCCATGGTAACACATCAGCTTTCTGGGGGTGCATTCAGGCCAAACGTGAAGTGAATTTTTGTGGACTCATGCCAATGCACAAATGATGCAAATTTCCTTTTTTTCCCCCCCGCATCATTTCAGACGCACAAATTCACGAGTCTTTGCTTTGACTCTGTATGTAACTGTGCTGCGTGAAAAACAGATCTCTCTCTCTCTCCGCGACAACACCGTCCAAAGCTCTTCAGCGGATGTTGTCAGAGCAGCAGCCAAGCAGAAGCCAGGAGAAACCTTTTCTGTTCACTCAAACCGCATCCCAAAGTGCCATATGAAACCACATGACATGTAAACCATAAAATGTGTAATAAATAATGTAATAAATTTCACTAAAAGTCTGCATACACAGATGATAGCATTATTACAACTATCACTGACCCTCCTCGTCAAACTTCCACCACCAAATGGACTCGAATCGGCAGAAATGTTCATGTCAGGCCGATACCGACATTTAATTTTAAAGCCGATATCAGCTGATGTTATCGTGCGTTCCTAGTTTTTGCTGCTATAAACACAGCTGCTAGAATTAAGACCATCACTACCTGTAGTACACCCAGGCATACAGTGCGGCTGGCTCCTCCTGTCCTTATTGTTTCTGGGTGCAGGTACACCCGACGGAGAGCTTGTAGTTACATCTGCACTGCACCTCGGTGCTGTTGCTGTAGACTTTCCTGAAAACGTGAACCTGGATGAAGATGGGCTCGGAGACCATGTTGTCGATGGTGCAGGGCTCACACTTGGCGTACTGGATGCTTTCAGGCTCCCTGTCCTCGACCGAGTCCACTCTGAAAGACGGCGGGGGAAACAGAACGGGTCAGTGTGGACAGACGCGCTGTCCCTCCGCTCGTCCAGGTGAGCGAAGGTCCTTTTCCTCACCTTTACCTCCTCAATAACAAAGGAGAATAACTCAAAATCTGCTGAAGTAAAGTGGTTTATTATATCACTCTAGTCAGAGCTCAATAAACCGAGCTGCTCCATGGAGTGACTGACTCAAAATCCACCTTTCAGCTGATTTTATATCTTTCATTAACTCGCCGTGTTTATGGTTATGGGGCACAAGATCAAGATCCCTCCGACCAATTTTATTTTTTACAGTTAATATGAATCTTGAAGATGATCCAATTCATACCGATACACAGACACACGCAGGCATGAAGCGAGTGCATCGATAGAGCAGCTGTGAATAGATATGATTTTGGAGAAATCGGGATTTTTGTGTCTGTGCATCAATAAAATCAGATCCATTTGAGTATTAGATGTTCTATGTATTCATTTAGAAACAATAACTCCTCTGTGCTGAGAAACAAACACACAACCGGCAATGCTGTAGCCTAAGGCAACTTTTTTTTTTTTTTATGCTCATGGCAAGTTGATATGTTTCAGTGTTTTTCCTCAGCTGTTCCTGCTGAATTGGTGAGAAGTGACAAGCCAATAACACCTAAATCTGGGATGTGAAATGCGATGCAATTAGACGGCTGAAGTGTACCGCGGTGTATTAGGGCCACTGTGAGCGGAAACATTACAGAGCCCAGGAGGAGGAGGGGTAATATTCTGAGAAAAAACTTGGATATTATCTGTGATTTAAGTGGCAAATTATGAGAAACTAAACTCTCAAAGTGTTGTGTTTGGACTGGAATACCATCTCTGACAAACAACCCTCATTTTAGACTAAAAAAAAAAGAAAAACTAATCTAAGATGAAACATTTTTAAACAAGGAAAACTAAGCTGAAACAAGCAAAGCTGCTCTGGAAAATTAACTGACACTCAACTGATTTGAAAACAAAAATAAAAATAAAAACAGAAACAATTAAAAAAAAATACAGAACTATAATAACTGCGGCGATACCACGTGAAAAGACCTTAAAAGTGGCAGAAAAGCACCATGCTATTGAGAGGCAATGCCATGAAAATAAAAAAAATAAACTCCACACAGAAAAAAGGGAGCAGCCTAAGAAGTACTCACTGCAGCGTCCACGGGGCCACCGACTTGGTGTTGATGTCGGACGGCACGTGTTTGAAGCCGACGTGGTGGTGAGGTCGCTGGACAGCCACACAGCCGGCCGGGCAGACGGGATGCGTCACCGCCACGTCATGTGTTCCCATGACGACCAGCAACACCTGCAATCCCACAGAGCACAGCGCTGACCAGGGCAACAGCATCAGCATCCAAAACTTTCCTGCTCAACATTTGTCCTGCCGCTGGAGTCGCTGTGCAGAAGAAGCTTTAAAGAAGAAGCCGCAGCATTAAAATACTTCTTCCAGGTTCATGCATCAGGAATTTCACCCTTCCTCACAGGGAACTGTTTTTACTTCTCACACTGAACTACATTTCATTGAGAGCACTGCTGCGTTTCTGCTGAAGGAACATTGTGAGTGCAGGATTTTTACTTTTACTGGAGAATTTTTTTTTCATCGTGTTATTGATACTGTCACTTAAAACTGAACTTTGGCAGAGAGCTGGGTCATCCGCTTTGATTGTGTCCATTTAGGCTGCAAATATTTTATTCCGGGAGCTGCACTGCTGCTCTTTGGAAGTGAACAGAGAAATACAAATACAGCATTGTGGGTTTAGTAGCCGTGTTACTGGTTGTGACATGAGACCACATGCTGCTGAAATACCTTGGCCAAAGATCAGTTTTGCTCTCAGTTAAGAATTTGACATGATAGATAACTTTGTGGGGTGTGATGGAGCACCTGTCAGTATCATTTCAGGACAGCGGTGCTTGCCTGCCATATGGCTTAATGAATAAATAACAATAAGTTGGATCGAAATGCTGAGTTGCTGCCCTTCCCCTCCCCCGAGGAACCTCCTTTTGAGTCTGCGTCTTCTGCCTGTTGCCACACCGCCTGCCGATGCCTCTAGCGAGAACCTGAGCTCCACCAGGAGTGTGGGGCTCCAAACCGAGCACAGTTATTTCGGCGGACGTCTTTCTCGCGACGGGGAAGGAGTTACCACACCAAACCTGGTTGTGGATGTGCTACAGCGGCAAGCAGCACTACAGGGGCAAGAGGCTGAACTTTCCTCTAAGGGCAAGTGTGAGGCTACCGACAACAAAACATCCAGTGTGTAAGTGAGCTGAAGGTGAGTTCAAATGGGAAAAACAAACAAACAAAAAAAAAAAAACCCAAAAGAAACAGACTCTCACACTACCTGCATCTATGCATAAGATGGCATCAAAAACAGGTAGATTTGTCTATGAAAATTGAATATTTAGTCACTTTGGTTGATAAAAACAATTAAATATTCGACGCAGATGCATTTGTTTAGTTTTCAAGCCTTTGGCAAGTTGATTTCAAGCTTCTGTCCTGCTGGAGTGTCTCTGAGCCAGACACCGAGTCTCTCCCAGCTTCAAATGGGAGCACATTATCCATTATTCATGGATGATTTCTTTTCATGTCTGGTGTTATGGCCTATTTGATGCCTATTGTGTGCAGATGTAGTGTGAAATTCTTCTGTGTTAGTGCCATGCAGCGTGAAATTGCAGGCCCTGTGTTTGGTCCCTCCCGGGCGGCAGTCAGTACTCACCAGCAGAGCAGAGCACTTCATCGTCAGCTGTCAGTCTCGCCGTTAAGCCTCGAAAAAGGAGCGTGCTGTAAAAGTGGAGCTGTCTTCTTCCCGTGCAGTCTCTCGGGGTCGTACTGTCTTTCAGAGAGAGCTTGTTGGTTGCCTGTCTCTCTCTGACGGTGGTTTTTTATACCCTTCCTACCTGACGGGTATTTGCATGATGATCTGTCCCCTCTGACTCAGACCTTGCTGGGCACTGCAGTCACACAGAGCAGTCTATAATTTTGTTTAGGCTCTGACAATGAAATTTTGTCACTAGTGGACTGTCTGATTTTGGGGACGCGCTTTCCATCGAATACAAGATTTACATCTCGAGACAATACCATACATTCAACCCGGCAGTATCTTTTGACCATCAGCTGGGAGGAGCAGCTAAACGTCTAGCCGTAATCAAAACATCACAGATGAAATGATATGGGGAAAAAAAACCCCTTTATGTCACAATCCATGGTAGTGTTGTGCATAACAAACAAACAAAAAAAATCAATTTCTTGTATCATTAGCCTAAAAAAAATGGTATGCTCTTAAATAAGTGTTAACCAACCAGTTTCAGCCAATAATGTCATGATTTCCAGCTGTCAATCAATCATGGAGCTATATGGAACACCCATTTTTCAGCTTTTAGATCTGATTCTCTCCCACGATATGTCGGGCCTGTCCTTCCCGTCACGACACCGACGTTGGATGCCCTGAAATGCCGTTTTTCATCTGGAGGAGAAGCCCGACCTTTCCCTCGTTCTTTTACGTGGCTGAACTAAAAAAAAAATGTTGATTTCAGCTTCAACACATTATCTGCAGCACATTTCTTCAAAGATTTTTCCGTTTCATTTCCAATCATTTGGATACCTTTTTTTCTGTACCCACTTTTTATGTATTTGTAATGAGAAACAGCCTTGGCTCCATAGGTTTGTTACAATCATTTTTAATATTATATTTTATTTATTTATTGTTTAGCATTTTAAATTATTTTTCCTTTCATTTAATTCGTGTGTGTGCATTTTAATTAATTGACGATGTGCCCGGGGAAACCTGAGGTCTTAATTATTGGACTTTAAGGACCCTGTCTTACACCCGACGCCAAGCGGGTGCCATTTCCCCGTCCAGCGTCCACACTGTGGAAACAGCAAAGTCTTTTGTGTCCATCTGAGCTCCATGGGCATGTTGCTCTTAAAATGAGCTGTCTGGAGGCAGCTGAAAGTGACTGAGCAGCAAACAGCAGCTCTGAGGTCAGTGCTGCAGGTTTCTGTCTGAAGCTCATTATCCAGACAGTGATGGTGGCCTACATAGGGGGCGCCGGCGAGCGTCCGCTCTGCTTGTCCCACACACAGGGACGCTGCTTCACCTCAGGGAGCTCAGATGGAGTCCTGATCTGCTCGGGAGCTTTCACTCCGTCTCCTTCCTTCTTACCTGGAAAATCCTCCATTAGAACAGCAACCCACCAAGGTGTGACTCACCTGGCTGTTAAAGGGGATGGAAGATGGCATTCTGATTGGTTTTTAATGCATTGGTTTAATGCATGCCCAAAACACAGCCAGGATTCATGAAGAGACTCAGTACAAGCCTTTAGAACCAGGCGTCTCGAGCAACCAGCCTTTTTTACTCCGTTAAAACAGCAGAAGTGGAGTTGGACTCGCCCTGCATGCACCTGCACCGTGCTCTGCAGACCGTGCACCTAGACATAACATATCGTTGACTTTTTGCGTTACCTCTGGTTATTTCTGGGATGCTCTGTAATAAATAAATGTGAGTCACAGGACAGACCAGACTAAAGTAAAACTACAGATACGATCAGAATAAATCAGAGTAAATGAAACTGGCCGAGGGTTTACGTGTTTTCTGTTATTTGATCCTTTTGGCCTGCAGTCCTTCACAAGCCGAGGCAGAGTAACCAGCCTAATCAGGGTTATCATCTTTTCTGCACGCGGCTGTGGGGATTCCAACTTGACTACCCTGTAAGCCAAAACAAAAATACACACACACAGGGATATGCAGAAGGGAATCACCCTCCCTGCGCCCTCCCCCAGCCTCATTTGAATATGTTAGGGGAAGCCTACGCTAGCGCCCACAGGGGCCTCTAGGTCTAGCCTGTGTGGGCACTCCCTCCCACGCTCCCTGTCTGTCCTCCTTCTGTCTCTCTTTCTCTCAACTGCCTTCACCAAGAACAGAAAAGTTCAATCTAAAAGGACGCAATATGAGGCCAGTCTTCCTGATGGCGCTGCTGTTAAGGCAACCGTCCGGATTTCAAATTGAATTGAAAGCTGAATGTGCGCGGGACTGCAATACGCTGCAGTGAAGGGCTCGCGAGTGTGTGGATCAATAACATTGACTGTTACCATGGCTACCAGGTGTGGCTTTCCAGTGGGAGTATGTGAGTTTATTGCGTGTGGGCGTCACTGAAACCTTCCACACCTTTCCAGAATCCAGTATCAGGCAGGAAAACATTTCATCAGGCAGTTTGTTTGTGTGCCATCACACATCATCAACCTGCCAACCATTCAACTGGCGGCCCAGAAGTGACCTCCGAGTAGCCCAGCAAGCTTTTATAGGCTATTTTGAATGCAGTTTGAATATTTTGACTGTAATAATAATTTATGAAAGTCATTTGTTAATTAATATCAGTGTTATTGTGTAGCCTAAAGAGTTGCAGCAATGTGAATGTGGTCAGCCTAAGAAATAGCTCTCTAGGGAATTCTTGGTTGACAGACACCTGGCGATGTTCACAATCAGTCCCAGAGAAGGTTGTGTCTTCGGAGAAGTTAGTTAGTTAAATAACAAGCCAATACTCTCAGATCATTCAGTGTCTATTTAATCCTTTTATTTATTACTGATTCTACTGAAAGTAAAGATATTGGCAAAGGAATCTGTTGGCTGTTGGCAATATCGCTTCAAAGTTTGGCTAAATTTTGTTGACGGAAAAACTGGCATTTCCAGCAGGGTCCCTTGACCTCTGACCTCCAGTTGTCTGAATGAAAATGGGTTCTCTGGGCAGCCACGGCTCTCCCCTTTGCAGACACGCCCACCTTCTGCTAATCCCATGCAGTTTGGGCCCCAAAGCCTGCAGTCCACATGTGCTCTTGTGGCCTGTTGTAAAATGGTGTGTGTGTGCAGACTGGGGCCTAAACAGTCTTGGAGCTGCATCAGTTGGCTTTGACTGGAAAGCTGAGACTCTTGTGGATTCAATGAGCCACATTTGATTCCTGTGTGATGATGTTGGCCCCCATAGCAGCCATTTCACTGCAGGCAGAGACTTTTGTCAAACTGGATGTCGCTGTAGAAAATGATCTCTAGTGACCTCGAGGAGAATCACAGCATCATCAAACTTTACAGACACAAACTAGAGGGGAATTCAAGATACAAAAATTGCAATAAAACATATTTTCGCAATACATATCGCATTAGCACCCAAGTATCGTGACAGTATTGAAATGGTAGATAAAAACGTTGTCCCAGTCCGACTCCTGGTTAATCTTGTGTGTGACAGTTTAGTGCCATGACCCGGATAATCAACCTGTTATCTGTTTGAAAACCCTGCGTATGCACAGAAACATGCCAATGTTATTTTCTACACACAAATCAGCATTTATAAAAAAGAGGCTGATGGAGAAGAGGCAGAAAATAATGTGAAAGTGGGAATTTATGAGACTTTATCATTTAACTTTTTAAATCTGACGAAAAGTACGTATGGAAACCCGGGGAAATCGGCGACGCAGATGGCGAGGTGGTTAATTGAAGCCAGCTCAATTAGCTAAACATTCAAGCGGAGGTTATTTGTGCTTGTGCTAGTGAGCCATAGCTATTCCATAAGATATGAGCCATGAACTCTGGTCAATATTGAGCTGAGCGTTGTCTCACCATCACATCCCCCATTCCTGATGATGATGACATTATCGTTACTGGTTGTATAAATCCAAGATTAAATAAAATTGCGTTAAAGAACTGCAGAACACAGTGTCAATGGCTGTTTTCTTTTAAGTAATATTCTGTGCATATGTCACCAAGGATGATTACAGGTGTCTTGTAGTTTTTGTAACTTGCTGTAGTGAAAACGACGAGAGCCCCAGAGCCTGCAGAGAGTTTGGTGCAGCGTTTCCATCAGCAGGTCAAACAGGTGGCCTGCAGCCGACCTGCCTCACCTGTAGCAGAATCATCAGCCAAACCAGCGTTTGAACTGCCATTATAAACGTGTCTTGGTAATAAATCTACCGTTGGAAAGCCTGTTTATTTCCCTTCTAAATGGTGCCAAATTTGAAAGGATGCATTTGTGGGATGAGCAGCAGAGCTGAGTATGTGGGTTGCGCCCAGTATAAGATTTATTGCCAAGAAGATGCAGAAGAATTCAAATCCTACGTACACTCTCGCACGTCTGAATTGATTTATTTCAGTCAAAGATTTAGTCAAAGGTTCGTTTTGCAAGAAACTTTCTCAAGACATAAGTGACACAGTGCTTCCATAATTGCACAAGATGCCACAGCTGTGTGTCCATGATTCCATCTTTTCCAGTTTGTCCACGAATGATTTCAAAGTTATACAGCTCCATGGGGCTTTGTATGCTGTATATTTGGCCTGTATCTTGTCTATTTACCACTAAGATGAAATTCATGCTTTTTGGCAGCATCAAAAATCCCTTTTTAATGCATACAACGTGGATGTGCAGTGTTTTTTTCTCCAGTTGAGAGTCTTGAGTCACTAACTTGCAATCATGTACGCACGTCCAACACACCTGTTACCTTAGGCAATCATGACTAGCGTGTCTGGAGACAAGCTGTTGTAACCTGAAACCTTGACTAATTCCTGCAAGCCCTAATAAACATTAAAAATGATTTGGTCTAACATTAGATTAAATGATTTTGTTAGGAATATTGGAAAACACTGGAAAAGAAAGAAGAGTCTGAGCAGAATATTTGTTTTAATAGAACTGACTGATCTGGGTGACGAGGAGAGTCCCAGCAAACAAACACATCCCAAGTAAATGTCCATAACTAACACTGTGAAAATACGTACGGAGAGAGGGGAGGGAATGAGTATTGTTGAAACCTAAATGAGGCAATCAGAGCGGTAGGGTACCTAATGGAAGTTTTTTGAATTACCTCATTGAAAGGGAAACACCAGCTTTTACTGATGTTACTCATTACCTTAGAGCCTGATAATGAAGGTTTTTAGATTAGTCAGGTGTTTAAGATTAGTCATCTATCATCTGCACGATTACCAGGACGTGTCATCAACATAAATAGATACTCAATGTTCCAGACCAGAGGATGTGAAAAATTGAAATTCCCCCAGAATTTAAAGCAAATAATCTCAAATCTCAAGAAGCACTGATCAAAATAGTAGACAAAATGTAAAGATAAAACAAAGAAAACTGCCGATTTGGGCCCAAGGACTGGCCCCAAAACACACAGATTCTGAAAAACACACAGATTCAGATGAAGTTAAAGTGTCTTCATAAAAGTCTCTCCCAATGCCTGAATGTTTGTGGACAGCTGGAGTGTTGCACCAGTTGTCATTAAACTTGATTCAAATAAAAAACGGTATCCTTTGTAAGGTGACAGATTGTGTTATTGTACCTGCCGCTGCTATCGAGGCAAACCCTGCTCCTCAACTTCCACCTGGTTGTAGCTTCTGCCCTGTGACTGACCTTTCTTCCGCTCACCCTGACGGTCTGTAAATCTTTGCATTTACATAGTTCATAGTACGCATTAGCATTTACGCTGAACATGGATGATTTATTTCTGTGTTCGCATGCACATGATGAACATATCACCGCCCTCACCACATTGTTACAGGCTGCGGCTTTTAAAGGTCACAAAGTCTCTAAGAAGGAGCTGCAGGAAGTTTAGTTTAACAGCTGAGAGACTCTCTGCCGTCTCGTCAATGCCTTGGTCTGCAGGACTGCTTGGCTTTGTAATCTAGAGTCGACAACAGGTTCCGCTTTTCTCGTTGAATTTGTCAAAGTCTCTCCTGAAGACCTTGGCCATCTCAGGGTGATGAGTCGTTTTGCAAACTGAAAGCAGCTCTGTCCACAGCACCAAGAGTTTCATGCATTTGTACGCGAGGAGGACGGTTTTTCTGATGTCACTGTTACCTCAACTGCATCGCCACCGTCCTCATGGTTATTTCGGTTGTAAACTTGAATCTGTTGTGGGAGGCGAGGCTTCCCATGTGTTTGGACACAAGATGGCGAGCTGCTCCCGATGATTGACAGCTGCTCTTGCCTATAACCGTGCAAATCCTTCCCTAGCTGCACCTGATTGGACAGGCGCTTCACAAACTTTCTTTGACAGTACAAAAACAGTTCACAGAAATGTGTTTCTGAAAACATGTGAGGCGAGAAGTAAACCCTGCAGCTGCTGAATCTGACAGTGGTTTTTTAAAAAAGTTTTGTGGGAGTTTTCCAGGGGTGGCGAGTCACATGGGATGCCCATTATTTGCATAAAGTAGCTTAGACTTCAACTTAATGCAAATAAGTGGATGCCAACATGACGCCCCGTCTCGAAATGCATTGCATGCATTGCACAGCTGCCAGCATGGACAATGAATGGGAAGCCTGGAAATGACTGATCCTGTGGACACCTACAATAAGGACAATGGATGCCACAGGTAAGTCCATCAAAAGGTCAGCTGCTAGGATGAATAACACTAGAGAACAAGAGGAATCGATGCTGGGATGGAGGGATAAATGTGCTTGTGTTGTTTGTGAAGTTGGAGAAAAAACGAAATTAGAGAAGGAATGAGGTCGCGCTGTCGTCCCTCATTGTTGATCCTCACCTTTGATATGTAATCCAAACTGCAGAATGGCTGTGACAACAAATAATCCACAACATGTTCTTCCCCATACCACTGTCTGCATCTGCATCCAAAGCCATCTTGCCGATAGTTTTACTGGCTCACGCACGTTCAGCACAGTGGTAGACGATCGAGATGAAATTTGGAAATTATCATTGGACCGCTGGGATGTATTCCTTTCAAGTATTGTATTCTGGTTGCTGATTGGTTAGGGACGCATCATTTGCAGCATCATTTTATGTATTTTGCATGAAAAAAAATGAAGTATATTAAATTGATATTTGCGATCCTAAGGAGGGCAGCAGGAGCTCCTCTTCACACAGACTGCCCATTCACCTCTGGCCTGCAGGTGTCATGTTAAATATGCCACTCATTTTAGGGCACGTGCTATTACACAGGTAGTGACACATGGACGTCCAGCAGTACTGCCTCCAGCTGCCTTTGGGCGTAATTATTCCATCAAGGTTCCTGTCCATGTATCAGCCCAATTGAATCTGAATGTGTCATGAGCATCGCCGAAGCCCGTATCATAGAGAAATGTGCAGACAATAATAAGGAAGAGGTGGGCTAGAACAAAGAGTAATTTTGGTTTATTTGGGCTAACAGGGCTAAGACCTCCCTACCTTTTATGATAAAGATGATAAAAGCATTATTGTTAAAAAACCTTAGAACAGATTGTCATAAGAAAACACAGGATATCTAGACGGGCTTATTTTTTCCCACCCAAATGTGGCAGCATCAGTTTCCAGTCATGTCTGGCACACATCCTGGATTTGCTGGTCTTTTGGATTAAATTTATTCAGCCCCCATGCCACTGACTTTTGACCCACACCGGCAAATTTACCGAGGATGTCCAATGAGGTGCTACCTGTGCGAGAGTGGAGAAGGAGTGGTGAGCAGGAAAATGGAAGTTTGAGGGTGTGTGTTAGCATGAACAAGGTGGATTGTTTACTTCATCATCCATGTATTTTCTTCCACAGTTTCTTTCCCACAGCCATCAGCACAGAAAAAATGTACATAATGTTTACAGCTGCTATGCTGCCATCCACTAAGCTGCACTTTAAATAAGACTTGCCCTACTTATTTACTATTTATCCATTTCCCTTGAATTTTTGTGAATCTTGGAAAATGCCCTGTGTTTTGTGGTTTTTTTTTTTTTTTTTTAAATGTCTTTTTTATGCTTTATGTTGGAAATGCATCACCCGAGTGCCACTACTCCTTTTGTTATATATACATTAGGGTGCATCAAATTAACATGGTGAAATTTTAATTCCAAAATATCAATTTGGCTGGCATTGCATTTTGTTCCTATTCATGTACAAATGACTTTTGCAAAGTTTTGTGGAAATCCATTGAGAGTTGGGGGTACCAGCTAACACGTGAACTTCTGTGAAATGTCAAAAAATGTGCATTTTTTAGTCTATTTGCCAAATGGTTGATCCAGAAAGGTTAAATAAGGTGAACTTTTATACAGAAACATGTTCTATAGGGTAACTCAAGCAAAATTAGTTTGTTTGCCCTTTGGATAACTTTGGGAATTTCTTAGAATTCACCTTTCAAGATTCTTCATTTACGACATCTTATAGACTAATGGAGGGCAATAGGACAACTTTGCGTGGCCTGTGGACCTGCCGTGTGCGTTGGATCCACAACAACATTTTAGGGTTTCTAGGTTGGCCAATGCTTCTCACCTGTATCATGTTTGTTCAAAATCTGTTTTATAGGTTGTGTAATTCTGGTCCAAACAATGACTGGAGATCAGTCATTGTTTGCTGTGACCAAATACACAGCAGCAGACATGTCAGATCCACGCCAAAATTTTATGGGTGCTAAGTTGAATGATGCTTCACCTTTTTCTTTATGTTTGTGCAGCAGAGATGGACGTCAGACACAAATATAACGTTTAACTGACTTTACTGTTACACACAAGGGGCAATAGTGAGACACTTAAAAGAACAAACCCTAGTGGAAACTCACACAACCTCATGATAAGAACTGACAAAACGTAAATGCTCAGTCTGTGCCAGAGTCCGGCCCACTGAGCAACATCACCAGGGAGAGAGAGGGAATGGAAATGGAACCTTGAACCTAGCTGGTGCATCCCACCCGAAATGTCTCCAGCTAGTCTGGCTGGGACCAGTTGGTTAGGGTTGCCAACCGTCCCTTGAAATACGGAATCGTCCCATATTTGGCAACCAAAACACATGTCCCGTATTGAACCAATAAGGGACGTACTTTGTCCCTTATTTTTGAGAGTCTGCCCCCTCTCCCGCTGTTTGACCAATGAGCGGAGCTCATTCACACACATCAGTGAGTGTGCACTCCGTTCATTGGTGAATGAATCCAATAGGAGGGAATAATAATTAATAGCGTGCGGCCCAAACCGCGTGCTGTGTGAAAGCCCCTTAAACGAATAATGAATAATTACAGTGTTACAGTCAGTGCATTATCACTGTTAACATTTTGTGTTTGAAGCCTGTTTATTTTGTAATTTTCCAAAGAAGTGTGATATGGCCTCATTTCAGTATTAACCTCTGAGCAAACTAGGACAGACTTTTTTTTTTCTTTTCTGCGTGAAAGTTGGTAACCCTACAGTTGGTGAGGACAGCATCTTAGCTGGATCCTGGGGTTTGTTGTGTTGTACAGTGCCTGAGAATGAAAAGGATACAAGGACAAGGATAGGGTTTACAATCATATCTTAGCATACCTAATATCACTCAATTATGATGTACCATGCATGCATAAGCCTCAAATCTAAGCTCTACATCGTCTAACTTCATCATTACAATGAGAACTTACAGTAACATCACTACCAGAGTGACTAGCTGCACTCAAATAAACCTTTATTTAAAATGTTAATTGAACAGATACAATGCTACACTCAATAAAGATGAGACATCAATACTCTTAATAGGACATTGCCTACTCTAAAATACTGTTGATGATAAGCTTAACATAGCTAGCTAACTGTGGCTAGCAAGTTAACCTTAGATGTAATGAGCACCAAATACCTCTAAATATGACTACATTTCACTCAAAGTATTTCAATATACAAAGATACAACTGCAGATATGGTAATTACATGTAATAAGTGTATACATACTCAACACAAAAATATAAATATCTCCTCAGTTTTCTTGAGGTGCAGTCTTTTTTTTACATCAGAGCTCTATGGTGACCGGTTAGCACTGTTTCCCCTTTATCCACAGAAACACGTGAGCTGGCACCCCTAAACCTTCATGTATTGGAAAAATATTTTGCATGTGTTGTTAAAACATACAGTATATTGGAACACTTTTACCACCCAGCCATATCAAAATTCAAAAATTTTATTTTTTGATGCACCCTAATATACATACAATGACAAAGAAGGCTTTTTTGACTTTTCTGATTCTGATTTGGGGGTCAAATTGTAAGTGAAGAGACTGGCAAGAAGACAAACGACAAAATCGCAAGCAAGAGTTCACTTTTTGAGACACGGCAATTGCTTGTTTTTCTTAATATATTTATATGCCTCTGTAAAGCACTATGGCTTTGTGTATGAATGGCGCTATGCAAATTAACATGCATTTCCTCACTGAGTGTGAACGCCTCAGTCTGAGAACACAGTTAAGGCAAATTAAGATCAGCTTCACTGACTTTCTGTGACTGCTATTTCTGTACTCCGGGACAAATTCCCTCATTCCCTGCTGAGGGTGAACGGAAAGATGGGACTTGAATTTCCAATCCTTTGTCGATTTTCCTTTGTCGACTGTGTGCCTACTATTTGCTTGTGCCCACTGGTATTGTGAAGGGAGATCATTTGCATAAAATATCATCCCTGTCTATTGATAATGCCGTTTTCATCTCTCCTATCATCTGCTCCAGTGGCACATTATTTGAATATGTAATGTGCTGAGATACTGCAGTGTGTACAGTTTGTTTCTAGGCTAATGACACTTGGGATAACCTTGTGCTTTCTAATAATTCCCCCGTCAGACTGTCAAACCGGACGTGACAGAGTTCAAAGCAGTGGTGTAGTCTATGTGATTCGCAGGTATAAACCGTATACCCACTAGAAAAGGTCCCGAATTTTTCGTATAACCACTTCAAAATGCGCAAAGATACGTATCAGTATGTTTTTTTTGTTTTTTTTTTTTGACATAACGTTCACTTTCTTGTTCATAAAGTTGCCTTCTCTGTGTTATGAAGCGGGCTCTTTTTGATCATAGGGGCTTCCGTCAGGCGTGACGTGAACCCTGCGTAAACTACTAAGGAAGCGGTGAAATTGTGAAATTTTGAAATTTGTAAAGTATATCTTTTCCAGGAGTGGGAAACCTCTTCAGTCCTGCCCCAGCAACAAAGATGCCAGCACACTGTGCAGTGTATGGCTGTACAAACCGGAGGAATACTGAAACCAGGCAACTGGGAATCGCCTTTCATAGATAATAATAGTATTTGGTTTTCTATTAAGTATTAACATAATTTAATCATGTTGAGAGCTACTGTTACTAGTTGGCTAGTAGCTAAATGGCAACGCTAGCCAGCTGCTAGGCTACCAAAGATCAGATCTGTAGTAGTAGCAGTAGTATCAGTAGTAGTAGTAGTAGTATCAGTGGTAGTAGTAGTATTATCAGTGGTAGTAGTAGTAGTAGTAGTAGTAAAGCCTAAATCATATAAATCCAGATTTCCATCTATGTTTTCATCCAAACCGATTTTATGACAAGCTTCTCTATTCCTCCAAGTGACTGACATTGTGAATTAAATAATTATTAGTTGGCTAATAATGTGAAAATGTTTTTTGTACGTTGAAATAAAACAGCTGATTGCTTCCACCAATGTGTGTACATTTATATGAATGTAAGTAAATTATTTATTTAAATGCTGTAAACTAATTTTATTTTTAATATATATATCTGAGTAATAAGATTTTAGTTTCAAAGATTCGATTGTTAATATAATTAAGTATCAAGTATATTTTACTCTTATCTGGGTAAAAAAGTAGCCTATTTTGTATAGAATTTTTGATTTTTAACTTAATCAAAATTTCTGTATTATAACAATGTGTCAAGACGTTGGTAACAAAAAAACAAGCAAACAAAAAAAAAAAGTGTGACAAATGGTTGAGAAATAAGCGAGTTATGATTTATTTTAGTTGTACAGGCACTGTCCACAATGGGAGGGATGCCCCCGTAGCAATGGCCGCCGCGTAAGCACGTTGCTCACCGCTCTAAAACAGCGCGATGACATATCTAGCTTTCTCTCTATATCTGGGGGAAAAAAGGTGTATGGCTTAGAACAGGGGTGTCAAACTGGAGGGCCGATGGAGGGCCGAGAGGCTGCAGGTTTTCATTCCAACCGTAAACTCCACCAGGTGATCACCCCACCTCCAAGCAGAGAGGCAAGGCAAGGCAAGTTTATTTGTATAGCACATTTCAGCAACAAGGCAATTCAAAGTACTTTACATAGAGCATAAAGACATTAAAACAATATAAAAGCAACACAAGAAAACATACATAAAAACAATTAATAAAAAGAAGCTAAAAGGAGAATAAGATAGAACAGGAAGTTAAAAGTTACAGTGCAGTGTAAAATATTAAACCTTAATGTGGTTTAATGGAAGGCAGCGGCAAACAGAAAAGTCTTCAGCTGTGATTTAAAAGAACTGAGAGTCGCAGCAGATCTACAGTTTTCTGGGAGTTTGTTCCAGATATGTGGAGCATAAAAACTAAACGCTGCTTCTCCATGTTTAGTTTTTACGCTGGGGACAGAAAGCAGACCTGTCCCAGACAACCTAAGAGGTCTGGACGGTTCATAATTTAGCAGCAGATCAGAGATGTATTTTGGCCCTAAACCATTTAGTGCTTTATAAACCAACAGCAATATCTTGAAATCAATTCTTTGACACACAGGAAGCCAGTGTAAAGATCTGAGAACTGGAGTGATATGATCCACTTTCTTGGTCTTAGTGAGGACTCGAGCAGCAGCATTCTGAATCAGCTGCAGCTGTCTGATGGATTTTTTAGGGAGACCTGTGAAGACAGCATTACAGTAGTCAAGTCTACTGAAGATAAATGCATGGACAAGTTTTTCCAAATCCTGCTGAGACATAAGTCCTTCAATCTCGATATATTCTTAAGGTGATAGTAGGCTGACTTTGTAAGGAATCGTCCCGTATTTGGCAACCAAAAGACACGTCCTGTGCTGAACCAATAAGGGACGCAATTTGTCCCTTATTTTTGAGAGTCTGCCTCCTCTCCCGCTGTTTGACCAATGAGCAGAGCTCATTCACACACGCCAGCGAGTATGCACTGGTTCATTGGTCAAAGCGCTGTCACTCAGTTAGGGTTGCTAAGTTACACTGTGCCGCCCATCCATATCAAAAGCAGCAAGCGACTAGGAGCCAGAAGATCGATACGTCTGTAACTATAGCTAACATGGCTGATGGGGACAATACTCCGCCAAGAAAAAAAAAACAAAAAGGCTCCAAAAAATACAGGCGCGAGTGGGAATTAGAAAATGGGTGGCTAGAAGAAGTAAGGGATAACGTTTTCAAGGCTAACTGCACCATCTGCGGTCGGAGTTTCAATCGCTCACGGCGGACTAACTGAAGTAAAACAGCACGCAGCTGATGAGCGCCACAAGATGAGCGCCAAGCAGAAGAAAACCAGCTAAACACTGGACGAGTTTTTTGTTCGCCAAGCGACTCCAGAGGCAGATAAGGTATGTATAAAATAAGAATGTTGGTTTTGGTTTTTCCCCACACACATCTAACAAGTCCAAATAGTTTAGCGTTGTGCACTTATTTGGCGCTGGTTGCTATGCAACCGATAAAGTAGTTTTCCGTTCTGGCGCACTTTTTCTCTGGCGGACAATACAGGCTGTATTTTCTCATTTCATCTTATTTCTCCTGTAACCTATTGTGAGTGTGACTTCACATGGGATTTTATAATAAATGTATGAGTATTAGTGGTGGGTTAGATTCATCGAAATTGCGATTCATCGCGATGTTTTCGTGCATCGATTTGCATCGATTTTTCACGTCGATTCTTTTGCACCAAGCCCGGAAAAAAAAAACGTGTGCCCGGAACAAAAAAACGTGTGCCCGGAACAAAAAGTAGGAAACGCGCGCGCCACCCGGACAGAATAGTGGGTGGGATCATAGCAAACCGAAGCAGAAGAGAGAAGCAGTTATTTGCAAAATGGCTACCGTTCCACCAGCTACTGAAGAGAGGCCAATTGTTTCGCCACCGGGGATGAAGGCAGAAGTGTGGAAATACTTTGGTTTTTATCAAAATGCCGACAAATCTGCTGACAGGACACACACGATTTGCAAATTTTGCAAAACAAAACTTAAATACTTTCGCAACACAACGAATATGACGCAGCACCTCGCACGCTTTCACAAAGATACTGTAGAGAATGCTCCTCCGGTCCCGTCAGCGTCTCAGAAAACAATAGAAGATACTGTTTCCAAACTTCCGAAGAATTCTGAGAAGGCCAAGCGAATAACGAAAGCAATAGCTACATTCATCGCAACGGATTTGCGCCCGTATTCAGTGGTCAACAGAAAGGGGTTTCGAGCGATGGCACGCGCCATGGAGCCGCGGTACAAAATGCCTCACCGAAAATGTTTTGCAGAGAAGGCAGTCCCGGACATCTACAAAGACGCCAAAGCAGACGTGCTTCAATCCCTGAAGAATGCCAGCAGAGTAGCGCTCACGTGTGATGCGTGGACCTCGGTTTCCATCGACTCCTACGTTACCATCACAGCACATTATGTGGGTGCGACGGGCAAGAACGAATGGAAGTTGGTGAGTCGTGCTGCAAACCCGAGAAATGGGCGAGAGTCACACCGGGGCCAATGTTGCTGAGCTGCTGGTGAAAGCAACGCAAGAATGGCAAATTTCAGAAAAAGAGTTGGTGTTAGTGACAGATAACGCCAGCAACATGGTGGTAGCTGCTCAGAAGGGGAACTTCGTGCACCTGAAATGCCACGCGCACACTGTGAACCTGGCCTCCCAGAAAGCTCTCAAACTGGCTGCTGTGGCCAAGCTCTTGGCGAGGATCAGACGCATCTCCACATTCTTCCACCGCAGCACCCTTGGCAAGCACCTGCTGGGGGAGAACCAGAAGCTCCTCGGTCTCAAACGGCACAAGCTCAAGACTGACGTGTGCACCCGTTGGAACAGTGCATATGACATGACTGAGAGGTTTCTGGAGCAACAGCCAGCAATTGCTGCCACCCTGCTCTCCCCCCAGGTAAGAAAAATGTATTTATCTAAATTATAAATAGGCCTGTTGATTGCAAAATATCATTTTGGAACCATTTTTGTAGCTCACTACATTGCAGGTTCATAAAAAAAAAAAAAAACAAAACAGTTAAGCTTTGTGAGGGTGAACTGTTGTGCACCGCAGTCTGACATAGTAGCAAAATTATTTTTATTATTTCATGTCCACCGCTTGCTCTCTCAGCTGAGGAAGAATGAAACTGACATCGCCACTCTCACGGAAACTGACGTCTCAAATGCTGAGGAAGTCGTGGCCGCCCTAAAGCCAATGAAAGATGCCACCACTCTGATGTCCCAGGAGAAAACCCCCACTGTGTGTATGATTGCTCCTGTGCATGCCAAACTCATCGAGAACACAGAGCCCAACACAGAAGATTCACCACTGGTCCAGGACATCAAAAAGGCCATCAACGGGGATCTGCGCAGCAGATACAACAGGGAGGCGGAGAAAAACCTTCTGTACACCGCCTCTGCCCTTGACCCCTGTTTTAAGTCCCCGTCTTTCCTTTCTGATGAGGAGCGAGAGCAGACATATGGAAGAGTGATTGCTGAGGCTGCATCACTAGTGGTAAATCATTTTTATCTATGTAAAAAATGTTTGTGGTTAAAAAGTGGTTTTAGGGAAATTTGAGTTGTGACTTGTGTATTCTCTTCTCATAGTTTTTGACTCAATGTTTTTTTACATGAAGTGGGGGTTGAGAATGGAAAAAGAGACCAGAAAGGACAACGGTGCCAAGGCAACAGTGACCACTGATGAGGGCGAGGAGGTGGGACCACCGCCAACTAAAAGAAAGTCTACTCTGCTTGAGAACCTGCTGGGACCGACTTTTACAAGTCAGGGGGAGGGTAGGGATCTTAACTTTTTCAAATGTGAATTTATACCCATCTACCTGTTGGCTGAGGCTAATTTCTATCATACTCATTCTCTCTAACATATTTTCTTACTAGCTGTGGAGCAGCCAAAATCAGCGTATGCCAGAGCCCAAGAGGAGATGACCAAGTACTGCCTCACTGAAACGCCCTCTCTTCAAGAGGACCCTCTCCACTGGTGGACTGTGCATCAAGTGTGTTATCCTATGATTGCCAGTGTGGCCAAGCGTTACCTGTTTCATAGGCCGGGAGCCAGGTCCACCCCTCAGGATGTTTTTTGCTAAGTTTTTTTCACTATGATTTCTGTTATCTTATACCTTGGGCCATCACGAGTTCATACCGACCACTCCCAACTCGGTGACGTTTGGTCTCAGGGGCCAAAAAACCCCCTTTTTGGGAAAAGCTCCTGGCGAAATGATGTAATTGTACATATTAAGGTACTGCAACTGCCCAAATGGTCGGAAAACCCTCAAATTCTGCATGATGTATCCTGACACATAGGGGAAACTACCAGAAAAAGATCCAGGGGTGTCCTGCCTTTCAGTTCTCAAATATCACCTTCAACATACCCCAAAAGACAAAAAAAATGTCTGTCCGCCTGAAAACTCACCATCAAAAGTGCTCAGTTTCAAACAATTCATTATTGTTTCACTGTCTAAAATGTTTATTAAAAACTTCCCACATTTCTAAGCTTCAATTTAAGTCCAAGGTGACCTTTCCATCTATAGGATTACAGCTGCTATGACCACAGTTTTCCACTTTACCCCAAATCGGGAAAAAACTGAAAATTCCAGTATTACCATTTCAAATGGGCTTAAGCATATTTTCTGGAATCTAAACCCAATCTTAAACAAGAGGTGAGACTTCAGTTACGTCTTGATATACTATGTGAAGTGTGAATTACATGAAAAGAGAATAATGTTACGCCCCCAGATGGACCAGGGTATCAAGGTGCAACATTAAACAACATCATACAAAACCAGGTAATCATATGAGATTTATTAAAGAACTCAGTCCTGACACGGAATAAATGACTCGAGTCAACATTTCTTAACTATAGATAAACATTCTGCATAGTCAAATATCGAAAATAGAACACATTTCTATGGTTCTTAGATATTTTTGCTACTGTACTTTGACCACTGGTCATATCAGTGTATTGTATTAGTGTAGACTATGTCCCAGAAGATGCATTTTTGAAGTTTTATTCATGCTATCTCTTGATGCTTTTAGTGTGGCAGCAGTTGTCTGGGATATGTGATCTGGCTACACTGATAACATTTCTCTGCACCAGGATGTGTCCTCAATGTGTTCATGAAATACCTGGACTATTTGAGGATTGTAGTATGGTTTTGCTACTCTGAGCAGTGATGTAGAAAGTTGTTTAGGAGGGCTTTGTTTGATGATGATCTTATATACTACCAGTCAAAAGTTTGTACACACCTTCTCATTCAATGTTTTTTCTTTATTTTTACTACTTTCTACATTGTAGATTCATACTGAAGACATCAAATATATGAAGCAAGATATATGAAATTATGTAGCAAAGGAAAAAAAAATTGTTAAATAACTCTAAATATGTTTTATATTTTAGATTCCTCAAAGTAGCCACCCTTTGCTTTGTTGACAGCGCTACAAACCCTTGGCCTTCTCTCAGTCAGCTTCATGATGTAGTCACCTGAAATGGTTTTCACTTCACAGGTGTGCCTTGTCAGGGTTAATTAGTGGAATTTCTTGCTTTATCAATGGGGTTGGGACCATCAGTTGTGTTGTGCAGAAGTCAGCTTGGTACACAGCCGACAGCCCTATTGGACAACTGTTAAAATTCATATTATGGCAAGAACCAATCAGCTAACTAAAGAAAAATGAGTGGCCATCATTACTTTAAGAAATGAAGGTCAGTCAGTCCGGAAAATTGCAAAAATTTTGAATGTGTCCCCAAGTGGAGTCGCAAAAACCATCAAGTGCTACAACGAAACTGGCTCACATGAGGACCGACCCAGGAAAGGAAGACCAAGGGCTCTATTTTCCCGACGCAGTGAGGCGAACCCCACACAGAGCTATTTTGGACCAGCGCAACCTGAGGGGCGCACAGTTTGGTATTTTGGCAGACCGACATGTGCTGAGATGGGAGTGACGGCGCAGCAGGGAGAGGTGTCGACAGATTCAGCTTGGTGCAGTGACATTTTCATGCTAAAAGGCTTTGCCTAGGTGCGCCCAAAGCTCGCCATCTGAAACCAGCCCTGCGTTCCAGATCGCATACTTATACTTTTTATTTTTAGTATGTACTGAAGCTGCCCTTACAAAGTATGTAGTTTAGTATGCAATATGCATGCGAATGCATACTATTGGGACACACTACATACATCGTCCCTGAAGTCAGACCCTCTTGCTCACTTCCTCCGCCGTCCGTAGCGGCAAATTTGAATGTTGTTGTCAAAATGCCGGTGCTGTTTCATACTGCACTGTTGTCTGTCATATTTCTTATCTTCTGTCTTCCCGTCGCTTCTGCTGTACCTGAGCCAGTTTTGTGCGTTATGTGTGTTTTGTTGTCGTCCGTATGTGGGCGTCCACTTTTTACCACGGAATGAGCAGTAGTATGCATGTGATAACGTAGATTGAAAAATAAGCCGAAGTTCTCTGAATAGACAAGCTAAGCCAGTGTGCTGCTGTTAGCCAGTGAAAATACAGCGGAGTGGCAACTCTTTGCTTTGTTACACAATCTATGTCAGTGCGCTGCTGTAGCCTGGAAGTCCCGGTAAAATAAGACAGTCGCCTAAAAAGTAACTTGTTTTTCGACCACTTTCACTTGTTTGAAGATCATTTTTCCTTGTTCCATTGGCAGTTTTTTTTTTAACTTACTGAACTGTGTTTTAAAAACACAAACAGCTAGCTAAGAGGATGGCTGGGAAAGTGGAAATTCGAGAGAGGTCGGTTGGTTTGACAAGATCCTTTAATTCACACGTGAGCGGGCAAACACACACGCTGCACAGATCGGCAGCGTGTGTGAGCTCGTCGTATATCATCATATAGCAGTCAAACTAAGCTGCATTTTCACTTCCACTACCAGGATGCCGATTAACACACACACTAGCAAAGAAACCGAAACACAAAACAAAATCCTCTAGGAAGGGAATTTCTCGGCTCTGTTCTTCCTCTTTGGCAGTATTGGCAGCGACTTCCGGTGCACTCTTGTTGATACAGCGCCACCACGTCGGCGCAATGCTGCAACTGCAGTTAAAATGACATCCATCTACCACAACGCTTGTCAGAAAATAACAATTTTCCCGACGTCAGAGTTTTGAGAGCCGGGGGCGGCACGAAATTAGGCGGAGGCGGCCGCCTCGTAATTTTATATGCAGGAAAAACCCTGGGTAGTATGGGTATTGGAACGCAGGGCAGGTCTACTTTCAGCGCAGGTGGAGCAGAGCTGGCGCAGTGGAAGTTTGGCTGACCGGTGCGCAGTGCGCACACGTCACCAAAACCTCACAATCAGCACAAACGGTACCAATCTCCTTTGATCTGACATCAGATGTGACGGGACAGTCGATATGGAGATAAATTTATGTGCTGATAGAGATAGTAGCATTGAATAGTGTTTTTTGTCAGTATTTATTGCATTGTTCATGTGCATGACATTCTGGACACCTGCCTGTGAGGTTTTGGTGATGTGTGCGCGCCGGTCAGCCAAACTTCCACTACACCGGCTCTGTTCCGCCTGTGGCAGCAGACCTCCATGTCAATTGTGTAAACGTTCATTACGCCTTCACGCAGCGCATTTTAAAGGCGAGGACAGGGGCTCATTTGATTGGTTTAAAGTGAATCGGCAAACCCACTTCACACCTTCTCTCCTCCCTTGTGCCGGTAGGAGGAACGGCGGAGTACTTGCGCCACGGCACATGGCGTGCCAAAATTGCAAAATCCACCTGGCCATACCCAGTTGGCAAAGCGAAGTGCAGCTGTGCTGCGCCCCCGCCTCGCCCGGTCTGCGAAAATAGAGCCCCAAGAGTCACCTCTGCTGCTGAGGATAAGTTCATCTGAGTCACCAGCCTCAGAAATGGCAAGTTAACAGCAGCTCAGATTAGAGCCCAGATAAATGCCACACAGAGTTCTAGTGGCAGACACATCTCTACATCAACTGTGCAGAGGAGACTGCGCCAATCAGGCCTTTATGGTCAAATAGCTGCTAAGAAACCACTGCTAAGGAAAGGCAACAAGCAGAAGAGATTCGTGGAAATCTGTGCTTTGGTCTCATGAGTCCAAATCTGAGATCTTTGGTTCCATCCATCATGTCTTTGTGCGACGCAGAAAAAGTGAATGGATGGTCTCTACATGCATGGTTCCCACCATGAAGCATGGAGGAGGAGGTGTGATGGTGTGGGGGGACTTTGCTGGTGACACTGTTGGGGATTTATTCAAAACTGAAGGCACACTGAACCAGCACGGCTACCACAGCGTCCTGCAGCGACATGCCATCCCATCCGGTTTGCGTTTAGTTGGACGATCATTTATTTTTCAACAGGACAGTGACTCCAAACACACCTCCAGGCTGTGTAAGGGCTATTTGACCAAGAAGGAGAGTGATGGAGTGCTGCGCCAGATGACCTGGCCTCCACAGTCACCGGACCTAAACCCAATCGAGATGGTTTGGGGTGAGCTGGACCGCAGAGTGAAGGCAAAGGGGCCAACAAGTGCTAAACACCTCTGGGAACTCCTTCAAGACTGTTGGAAAACCATTTCAGGTGACTACCTCTTGAAGCTCATGGAGAGAATGCCAAGAGTGTGCAAAGCAGTAATCAGAGCAAAGGGTGGCTATTTTGAAGAAACTAGAATATAAACATGTTTTGAGTTATTTCACTCTTTTTTACTACATGATTCCATATGTGTTCATTGTGTTCAGTTTTGATGCCTTCAGTGAGAATCTACAATGTAAATAGTCATGAAAATAAAGAAAAAACATTAAATGAGAAGGCGTGTCCAAACTTTTGAGTGGTAGTGTACATGTTGAGATACATTAGCTGCATACCATGATGTGAGGGGGAAGGGTTAGGTTTAGGGTTAGGGTTGAACCACTTCATATGCACACCTTAACAATAGTACGGCACACAGTCCTATGCCTGAATTAATAGCCTACACCTCTTACTAACGCTGTATAACTGCTGGTCATTGCATTAATATCCTACAACAGAACAGACATAGGATTATTATAAAGACAAAATTTGTCCCGATGGATCAGGTTAATTTCATATGAACAACAGATTTCCCGAGCATTTATATGGGCTACGCAAACTTCAATCCACATGATAAAAATTAATCCACGGACCACCAAAGTAATGTTTGACTGTTTAATTAAATCAACTTAAAATTACTCTGGCACGGTTGGAGGGGGTGTGCTCCAGTACAATACGAGCGCTCATGCACGAGCACATGCACGGTCACGCGAACGTGGATACAACGTAAATCATGCCGTCCTCCTGCTTCCTCAAAATTGTTTAATGTGCGCAGCGCAATTAACTGCGAATCACGGCATTGCACAATCAATAATCAATTGATAATAATAATAATAATCAACCAGATCCGGCAGACCTGACCGGGTGGCCACGCACTCCGTGTGGTGCTGGCCGGCACCGAGCAGGCACTGCTCCCCCAAAATTTCACAATCTTTCCAGCCAGGGGAGCTCATGTCACCACTAGGGGAGCTGTGCTCCCCTTAGCTCCCCCTTATTTCGCACCCTGATTAGCTGATAAAACTATATTACTGGCTTTTAATCATCATCTTCCTCCTCTTCCTCATCATCACCATCCAATCCATCCGTTTGAATTTCATCAGTTAAGTCATCCTCATCTGTTTCCTCTTCTACCATGACATCGACAAGGGCTTTGGTGATGAACACCCTCAAACCATAGTGGCTCTAGCTTGCCTGTCTCTGTGTTCATATGAAACCCATGTTCGAGAGGGGATGAGATCTCTGGGTACTGCTCATGAGCCCTCTTCCAGACACATACCTGGAAGTTGACTCTTCTCATGTGCTGTAAGAGGACCCTCTTGCAAGGTGGGAAGGTTGAGAGGTCAACACACATCCCCTGTTTAAGCTCCAGGCTTGGGCCACACATCTTCTTCACCTTAACCTCTCTTGCCTCATCAACCTGTTTAACTCGGCGGCTGAAACCATATAGACAACAGGTGAACTCCTCAACACAACTGAGAATAAGCTCATCAAGCTCCCAAGAGTTTCCCACTTCAGCAAAGATCTGAATAAACTTTGAGTTCTGGTTCACCATCTTTATGGGTCGCACCTTTCCTTTGCCTTTGAAGGCTGAAGTGCAGTCTGCACCAGTGAAAGCTTTCAAAGGCCAGTAGAGCTGAAAAGTGTTCCTCTGAATAATCTTCAGCCAGCTGGTTGATGTTGATAAGTTGACCTCCCATGTCAAAGATGATGGTGACAGTTGATGACTTGGCATAATACAGGAGGATGAAGTAAATGTCAGAATCCTTTGCTCTGACTCTGACTGTTGTGATGTGAGGCATTTTGGTTTGGAAAGGTGCGACCCATAAAGATGCTGATGAGCTTATTCTCAGTTTTCTTCTTCTTCTTATTATTTATTCTTATTCTCCCCTTGCAAGAGGGTCCTCTTACAGCACATGAGAAGAGTCAACTTCCAGGTATGTGTCTGGAAGAGGGCTCATGAGCAGTACCCAGAGATCTCATCCCCTCTCCAACATGGGTTTCATATGAACACAGAGAAAGGCAAGCTAGAGCCACTATGGTTTGAGGGTGATGTCATCACCAAAGCCCTTGTCGATGTCTTGGTAGAAGAGGAAACAGATGAGGATGACTTAGCTGATGACATCCATACAAACATGGATGATGATGAGGAAGAGGAGGACGATGATGATTAAAAGCCAGTAACATAGTTTTATCAGCTAATGTATCTCATGTATAATATCATCAAACAAAGCCCTCCTAAACAACTTTCTACATCACTGCTCAGAGTAGCAAAACCATACTACAATCCTCAAATAGTCCAGGTATTTCATGAACACATTGAGGACACATCCTGGTGCAGAGAAATGTTATCAGTGTAGCCAGATCACATATCCCAGACAACTGCTGCCACACTAAAAGCATCAAGAGATAGCATGAATAAAACTTCAAAAATGCATCTTCTGGGACATAGTCTACACTAATACAATACACTGATATGACCAGTGGTCAAAGTACAGTAGCAAAAATATCTAAGAACCATAGAAATGTGTTCTATTTTCGATATTTGACTATGCAGAATGTTTATCTATAGTTAAGAAATGTTGACTCGAGTCATTTATTCCGTGTCAGGACTGAGTTCTTTAATAAATCTCATATGATTACCTGGTTTTGTATGATGTTGTTTAATGTTGCACCTTGATACCCTGGTCCATCTGGGGGCGTAACATTATTCTCTTTTCATGTAATTCACACTTCACATAGTATATCAAGACGTAACTGAAGTCTCACCTCTTGTTTAAGATTGGGTTTAGATTCCAGAAAATATGCTTAAGCCCATTTGAAATGGTAATACTGGAATTTTCAGTTTTTTCCCGATTTGGGGTAAAGTGGAAAACTGTGGTCATAGCAGCTGTAATCCTATAGATGGAAAGGTCACCTTGGACTTAAATTGAAGCTTAGAAATGTGGGAAGTTTTTAATAAACATTTTAGACAGTGAAACAATAATGAATTGTTTGAAACTGAGCACTTTTGATGGTGAGTTTTCAGGCGGACAGACATTTTTTTTGTCTTTTGGGGTATGTTGAAGGTGATATTTGAGAACTGAAAGGCAGGACACCCCTGGATCTTTTTCTGGTAGTTTCCCCTATGTGTCAGGATACATCATGCAGAATTTGAGGGTTTTCCGACCATTTGGGCAGTTGCAGTACCTTAATATGTACAATTACATCATTTCGCCAGGAGCTTTTCCCAAAAAGGGGGTTTTTTGGCCCCTGAGACCAAACGTCACCGAGTTGGGAGTGGTCGGTATGAACTCGTGATGGCCCAAGGTATAAGATAACAGAAATCATAGTGAAAAAAACTTAGCAAAAAACATCCTGAGGGGTGGACCTGGCTCCCGGCCTATCATTCCTGGCACTAGTGTTTCTGCAGAGCGTGTATTCTCCACTGCGGGAGATATCGGAAATTCCAAAGTGAATAATTCTGAAGTATGCACTTCTCATACTGTTTCCTTGGAATATGGCAGCTTTTGTCTTTTAAGTTATTCAGATTCATTCCAGACTGTAAGCTGATTTATTTTGAAGAATGCACTTTAAAGGCTAGACTATATTACATATCATCTAACAAGCTCTGCTTGTCAGTTCAGGTATTATTTTGATATTTTGAATGCTGCTTGATCACACTGATTTTGTTGTATTAGACTGCTAGGTCAGATTCACAATTGTCTTAAAAATGTCTTGATGGCATTGGCAACATTTTTGCAGGATTTTCTTGTTAAGACTTTACATTGAGCTCTGCTTGTCAGTTCAGGTATTATTTTGATATTTTGAATGCTGCTTGATCACACTGATTTTGTTGTATTAGACTGCTAGGTCAGATTCACAATTGTCTTAATGTCATGATGGCATTGACAACATTTTTGCAGGATTTTCTTGTGAAGACTCTTAAGATCGAGCTCTGCTTGTCAGTTCAGGTACTATGTGTATATTGAATGGTGCTTGATGATCACACTGATTTTGTTGTATAAGACTTCTAGGTCAGATTCACAATTGTCTTAAAATTGATTTTCAAGAATGCACTTTTGTTCCCTTGCACTAATATGGTGTTTCCATTTAATAAAATTTGATGGAGTTACTCTTTGTTATGATGGAACTGGCTTATGCAATTATTTCACTGGCGCCTAGATGGGGCTGTGCTCTATGGCAATGTTGGGTTAAATGTTGGGAGCCACTCCCAGATTACATAGTCAAAATATTTTGTCTTTGAAAAATAATTCCTAGTCAAATGTTCAAAAAATCTTTATTTTGAGAGTGACATGAGTTAATTTATTTACAAAGCTAGCACAAAATCAGTCTTGCATGGAAAATAGCTGTAAAAATCGAAATAATCGGAGAATCGTGGCACGAATAATCGCAAGAGTGGATTTCTAGTCACAGGTGACGAAGCCATTTGACCGGAGGTGGAGGGAAAGCCCCTTTGTCTAATCTGTGAAAAAGATGCAAAGTCACCGCACTGCTCGGTGGACAGCAGATCATCACGTCTGCTTTGCATCCAGTGACTCACCTCAAACAAAAACCAAACAACAGCAGTGTGTGTTGTGGTGAACCGTATTGATTTCACAGGCAGGGACGGTTTGTTTATGTGTCTGTGTGTGTGTGTATGAGTGAGAGAGAAAGTGAAAGTGTGTGTGTGTGTGTGTGTGTGTGTAGGGGGGTGGGGGGTCAGGGAAAATTCACTTAAGTCACAATGAAACAAAAAATGACTTTCACATTGTTAGCGAATTTTTCACATAATACAACAAATGCCAACGATGCACACATTTTTATTGACTGATTGATTTACTGTTAATTTACTTAACAGTTTACTTACTTAATGTACTGTGAATTTACTGTTTAAACCCAAATCTCATTTAACTGTGGAAGATATGTTTAAGTTCCTCTACTTTTTAATTAAACATCCTGTGCAGAATATGACTGGGACACTTAAAAAATACATCCAAGGCACACTGTTCCATTGAAAAATTATTTAAAAAGCGTTTATTATTACTGGGCTAAGTTTGATTAAAAAACCTTTTTCTGGCTTCCATTGTGTGTGATGATTCATTGTGGCACATATAGTATATGGTGGGTGTGAATATTTTTGTCTGCTTTCTTTTTTCTTTCATTGGCTGCCCATTTTTTATTCCTTTTTTCTCCCTCTTTTCCATATGTATTTGTGCTGAAATGGGATGTTTCGGGCCATGTGCTCCATAGTCTCAGCTTCAGGCTTTTCTGAGGGAAGTTATTGATTTATGTGACTGTAATATATAATGACGTGTGCTGCTGTCATTTCCTCTGCATCCTGATGAAGGCTCCTGGTCAGCAGCTAGGTTTTGAAATCATACATAGCCCTGTAATAATAAAGGGTTTTTAAATATTTTTTTCCTGTATTTTTTCCCCTGGCTGTCATATTCTACACAGGATGTTGATTCAAAAAAGGAGAGGAATTTTAAAAAAAATCTGCATTGATCTATCGCTCTCCAAAGAGCAGCTGATTGTTGTTGCCTGATTGAACAGCCCTAGGCGCTCCTGTGTTCTCCAGTTTACCTCTTCATCCTGATGAACTGTGTCTCTTCAACAGACGTGAACCAAAAATCTCAACCAATAAAAACCTCACTGAGAAAACATTAATTAAAAAAAATGAAAAATAACCATGTGTCAGTCTGTATTTACAGTTTGGATTACTGTGCGCACCCTCGGATTATGACTCCATGCCCTCATTATGTTTTCCCTGAGCAGGGATTAGGAATAACTGCCTACTAAACCTAAGTGCCAGTAATAAAAGTGCATAAAATAAATAAAAGGTAAATAAAAGAAGAAGAAAAGAGGTTAAAAGATGGGAGTGATAAACGTGTGTGTGTGTGTGTGTGTGTGTGTGTGTGTTGGGGGGCGGGGGACTTCCTGTCGACTTCCTGACCGTTGACAGGTAGTGAGGAGGGGCTCCATCACCTCTGCTCCCCTGACACTGAACACAGGGGCTCCTCAGGGGTGCGTCCTGAGCCCCCTCCTGTATTCATGATACACCCACGACTGTGTGTCCACACAACAATCCAACCTAGTGGTCAAGTTCGCCGATGATACAACTGTGGTGGTCTTGATCGCTGACGGCGATGAGTCGGCATACAGGAGGGAGGTCAACAACCTGGCACGGTGGAGCGTGGAGAACAACCTCACCCTCAGCGTGACCAAAACAAAGGAGCTAGTGGTGGACTTGAGGAGGGGAAAGGAGGAGGAGCTGGCCCCCATCAACATTCAAGGTGCTGCTGTGGAGAGGGTGGGTCAGTTCAGGTTCCTGGGGGTCACCATCAAGGAGGACCTGAAATGGGACACCCATGCCAACCAGGTGGTGAAGAAGGCCCAGCAACGTCTCTTCCACCCGAGAAGGCTGAAGAAGTTTTTTATTATGTTTTATTGTTTTTATTGTTGTTTACTATTGCTGCTGGAGTCGACAGGAGGCAAGACCTAAGATTTTTGCTCCTTTTTTTTTTTATCTGTAATATGATGAAGATGTAATAAAGTGAATGTGAATCTGAATCTTTGATGCGATTTGTGTACTTTCTGTTCTGAGTGGCTGAGTCACGGGCTGTTCAGTTTCGTTATTTTGCCTCTTGCTGTACTTCCTTTGCACAGACTGGACTGTTTGTGCATAAGTGGCTCTGGATGCGTCAGTCTGGACGCCTGAGGCCAGATAAACTCCGGTGATGACGTGCACAACTTCCCGCAGACTTTACATCAGGCGCTTTGTCTAAAAAAAAAAAATGAAAGAGTAGCAGCAGGTGTTTACATGGAAATGAGCTCATTAGCGGCGCGTCAGCCTCCATTTATATGCTTCGTGTGCACACACAGTTTCAGTCATGAATCTGAACTCTGGCGTCACATTTTGTCATTTTGCCTCATTCGCATAATTTTGAAAGTCGGCGATGTCATACATTTAATTAAATATTTATTTGTTTATCCATCCGTCCATCACAGCTAAGATACATTATTTCTGATTATAATATCATCACCGTGGAACTTGTTAACTGTCATTCAGTGTGTAGCTACGCTGTTTTTAGTGGTACTACGTTATTTTTGAGCTGTATCAAATGCTTTACTGATTTTATATTGATTATTTTCAGATTGAGTGTGGGTACTTTATATTTTTGCATTATCATTTTTTGCGTTTTTTTCCCCCTTTTTTCTGTTTTTTTTTTTTTTTTGCGTTAGGATGTAGTGTTTTCTGTTGAGATGAAAGGTTTGCTTGTGTGGACCCCAGGAGGAGTGGTTGCGACCTTGGTAATGACTACTGGGGATCCCAAATCCATAAACAAATATAGATAATTAGATAGGAGATAAAAACCCTGACGGCACTGCCAACAAGCCTGCTCAGTGCTGGGGTCTACCCTCTTTGTTGTTTTCTTCTGGATTTCTCCTCTGTCCTGCTTTTTTCATGTTCACCTCAATAAATCCATTGATATCCATGTTGTAATGACTCTTTGGCTCCAGCAGGTGTCGCTGTTATCTACAGCATGATTCAGAGACCTCAGCGTGGAGTGATGCTTCAACCTGATTGGACTCATTCAGTGCAGATGGTGCAATAATCAAAATGATGGCTGTTATTCAGAAATATCAGACCAATCAGAGTTGAGCGTGCAACACAGTCTTATGATGAGTTTTCATGAATGAACTTTTGCTTTGCGGATTCAAAAGTCGCTCAACTCTTTTTTGTCCTTTACATGGTTTTCTCTCGGTTTCCCTGAAAACTGAACTGTTGCTTCGACTGTCAGATGGTGTGTAGTTTGAAAGAGAAATAATAAACAGGTCATGAGGGAGGCAGGCGGACGTAAAGTTGTAACAATTTTAATTTCCTGTCATTAAGCACAAGAAAAGCCTTTCACAGCACAAGGAGAGACAAAGAGCATATTACATAAAAGATGACAGATGGCATTTGTTTCACCTCCATGTCACTGAAACAAAAACAAAACAGAAAAAAGCAAGAACAACAACAACAACAAAAAAAAACTGTTCATTTGATTTTCCATAATAAAAAGAAAAAAAAAAAAGAAACAAACTATAATGATGTACAATTCCTGTTGAGAAAATACAGAATTACAATACAGAAACACTACAATATCTCTATTTATCAGTGTAGCCCCTGCCCCCCCTCCCCCGCCCCCTGATTATTCCTGAAGCCAAGGGCAGTACAAACACAGTTGAACAAATATCAAATACTGTACACAGACACAAGTCATTACTTCTCCACTGAAACCGGGACGTTCTCTGGAGAGTGCAAACCGCCGTCTCACATCCCGAGGCCCCAGCCTGCAGGGTCCAGCTTGTGTTTTTCGATCACTTACAGCCAAATAAATTAAAAAAAAAAAAAAAAAAAAAAAATCAAATGATGGCAAAACGGTCTCGACCCGCCTTCCAGATGTTAAAGTAATTTCACCTGCTGTTTAAACTGTTTAAACTTTTGGAGTCGGAGATCATGTGACTGGATTTCTGTCTGATTCATCATTTCTTGAATATCCAAATAATTTCAAACTGTGACCAAAAAAAAAAAAAACTACACTGTTCAGATTGGCTCTTCTGCTGTAGCCTCCCTGATTCATCTTAAGACTTGCGACCTTTGCCTCGGGTCGGATCTGCTGCTGTAGTTGTAGTTGCAGTTTCAGTGTGTGGCCAGCGGGGGGCGCTGTGCTCTCACTGCAGACTGGGGCCTCGAGCAGTGGGACTGAATGTTGATGACACCGCTGTGACGAGACTTCACCGAGCTCCATTCAGCTCTCTCATTGTTAAGAAGGCTCTGTGTGTGTGTGTGTGTGTGTGTGTGTGTGTGTGTGTGTGTGTGTGTGTGTGTGTGTACAAACGTGAGCCCAGGCTGAGTGCAAGCATGTATTAGAGCGTGTGTGTGTGTGTGTGTGTGTGTGTGAGTAAGAAGTCAGTGTAGTTTTGGGTGTTGATTTTGTATGTGATTATGCTGGTGTGTGTGTGTGTGTGTGTGTGTGTGTGTGTGTGTGTGCATGTTTATGAGATACTTATGCTGGATCTTTGCATGTTTGTGTGTGTGTCGTGTGTTGTTACTGCATGTGCACGAGAAAACTGTCAAGTGTGAATGTGTATGTGTGACTGTGTGTGTGTGTGTGTGTGTGTGTGTGTGTGTGTGACACGGGGGATAACCAACATCGATGTGATCAAACATCCTGGAAAGAGAAGTTTCTCTGGCAGGACGTCACAGTGTCCTGGGTGTTTTTTTTTTTGTTTTTTTTTTTTATTTTTTTTTTCCTCGGGGTAAATCGTACATTCTCTGGTTCAAGTCAGCTGCATTCTTCTCAGCGGCGGTGGAGGTGATGGTGGCGGGTGGATAAAAACCTGAACACACACCCGACTCATCTTTCCCTTGACGTCACAGCGCCCCTTCACAGATTTACAGCCGCCGTCCCGCGAGGCGTTCGCTCCGATTTGCCTTCGTTTGATGAGTCAGATTCAAAATTTACGGCCGTTTTTTTTTTTTTTTTTTTTTTTTTTTTGTGGCGGCGTAACAATTCGGTCTGGATCGGTTGTAATTAAAACATTTTGGGGTCGCAAAACGGCACAAGTGTAAGTTAGCCATAATATATATATTTTTTTCTTTTTTTCTTTTTTTTCTTTTCTTTGTACAGTAGTAGAAATCTTTCAACAGGAGGTTAAAATCGTTCTGCTTTTGGAGGAATGTCAGTCTCTGTTTTGACAGGAATCGGCTCATTTGGGTCCAATGTTGCCTGTTTTCACTGTCAGCTCAACTTTTTCTTTTTTTTTTTTTTCCCATTCTGATTTGTTTTTTCATTTTTTGGTTTTGTAAGAAATCTTAGAAAAAACTTTGCAACCAGGAGAGGAGATTGCAGATCTTCCACTTGCGTCCTCTGGTCCGGACAGACGTGACCGCCTGACCGCTCCGTCCTCTTTGAAAACAAACTCCAGTGGTTTTGGTTGTCGCTCGTCGCACAGCAGCAGCACCCGGACTTTCAACGCCACAGAATGCCTCGGAAAACACTACAAAGTGATTTTGCTGAGTTTAGGAACCGACAGGCAAAAGGACTTGTGGAGACACTGTAGAAACCCGTGCACTTGTGTGCGACACAGAGGTGAAAATGTGACTGGGGCCGAGTTCAATCGAAACATCGCAAATGGAAAGTCTAGACTCGGACGGGCAGAGCGCAAAAAAAAAAAAAAAAAAAAAAGACAGAGAACCCAAAAATAAGATATGGACAAGATTGAAAAAAATGGGGGAAATAATGTTGGTTTTGTCCAAAAAACAAACAAACTACAGAACAGCCTCACCAGTTGTATTGGTATCAAGGGGAAACTGATCTACTCGTGGAGCTACATTGATCTTGTGTTAACTGATTGATTTTCCAACAGGAGTTATAAAAAAAAAAAAAAAAAAAAAAAAAATTCTGAATGTGTGATGAGAAGTTCTGAAATCTGCACCTTTGCATCTTGCATCCCTTCTCAACTCTTTGTGCTCAGAGGCGACGCACGGGTGGAACTGGACGTCCGCCTCCAAGCTGCATCACGTCTGCAGAGTTCGACCGCCCCCAAAACGAATCCACAGTTAACGCGCTGTAAACGCCTTTTTAAGACCGAGACCGGAAACCGGAAACCGAGCCGACTCTGCGTGTTATCCTCGGAGCTGCACGGATGTCTCTCAACGCTAAACTAAATCTCTTCCTTCCTTCCACGGGGGATGCTGGCCTGCGAGCTGGGTAAACACAGATTTAGCTGCCGATTCAAATCAAGTGATCGTATCTACCAGGCAGTGGTTGATGTTCCTGTTAAATCGAGCGCAGGGGACTGGAGGTATTTTGTTTTTCTGTTCTATTCTGGCAGAATAGCGTCGTCATGCACCGAACGGGCCCTCCAGCACCAGAAGACGGTCTTCATATTCACTCCCAGGGGAGGTGTGAGCAAAGACACCGTCTCACTCCAAATAAACTCCTAAAAAAAAAAAACTTTTTTTTTCTGGGTGTGTCGATTCTCGTCTTTCTGGAGGCGGGCGGCGGGGGGGGGATTAAAAAATAAAAACTGCTGGTTAACAATCTTATGAGCTTATTTACAAGCGTTCCATGACTGTGACGCCAGGATACAAGCACGTGCAATATCAAAAATATATATGTATAAACAGCACGCTTCCAATATACAGGCTGCAGCTGATAAGTCCGGATTTTAGGGCTGATTCCATGGAAACTAATAAAAAAAAAAAACCAAACAGGTAAACCCTGACAGTGTTAACTTGGCCTGGGACTGTTGTCGTATGTGCAGCTAAAAACATTCAGTGACTTACAGTGATAGCTGCTTCAGTGTTGGTTCAGTACATGTCGGCTGGTGGAGGCTGTGTTAAGACAGTGTTCTTACAAAGAGCTGGTCACGCTGGAAGTTTGAGGCGTTCAGTGACTGTGTCGACACCGTGTCAGTGAAGGCGTATCATCGTGTGTGCCGTCTTTACCAATAAATATATATACGCGTGTGCGGTTACAGGAACTGTTGGTAGCGGATATACAAAACAAACGGGTCGGGGATTTAACAGGGAAGATGTCCAGTCTGCCTGAGAGGGATTGGTAAGCTGCCATGTTGGTTATTGATCCATTTAACGAAAACAAAAACGACATCACTTGATTTAGTTTGTGTTACTCATCGCCATGTCGCAGCCACACGTCTAACCCTGATTCAGTTTTCTTTTTACACAGAGAGGAGTTTTGAATTTGATGTGTCTTCCAGTCATACGGAGCAGAGGGAGGACTCTGCTGCTTTCCCTTCAGGATGTGCAAAGCCCTTCAAGGAAGCCAAAAATCAAAGCCACAATCACATTTTCACCTTTGTGTTTACACGCCGGGGAGTTTTCTGAACAGAAGAAAAAACAACGTTTTTGGATGGACCGTGTTGGAGGAGGCAGCAATGTCTAGAGCTGTGTGTGGGTGGAGGAGAGGTGGCGATGTTTCGGAGTTCCTCTCTCTGCTGGCCAGATGGTGACTTCAGTGTCGACGCAGACAATCTCGTCTCCAGCTGCTCTAGGTAGTCTGCACACCAAACAACAAAAGACGGTGAATATTAAGAACCACACACCAGGGGCGGATCTAGACAAATATTCATGGGGTGGCATGGAGACTTTAAGGGGTGGCAGAAATATATATGCTGATTTAATACCAAACGATCACATATATCAGTATTTGCTTGGAAAACCCCCAAATGAGGATATTTTAACTCAAAAACATTCTATTATTGTGGTACACGAGTAAAGCATTGAATAGAAAACCAAAAGGTGGCATTAGAAATATTTATTTATTAATTTATTTATCAACCCCTTAAATAGTGGGAGTGTCATCTTTTGCTGCATTTACTTGCACTCGGACATTTGAGTCTCGTAACAGCGAGTTTCCGAACAGCCACAATTAAAAAATAAATAAATAAATTGTCTGAAATTGGGGTGGCAACTAGGGTGGCAAGGCCTTTTTCTAGGGTGGCAGCTGCCACCCCCTAGAACCGCCTATGCCACACACACACTTTTCTGGAGGCAAACAGGCAGGTGAGGCATTAGCCAAACCAAACCGTGTATTTTCATCATTAACCAACCAAACTTAGACAGCCCGGTTCTACTTTCATCAGCCATGTTGACCTTTTGATAGCTGGCTGCTAACAGTTTATATAATGGTAACTGAAATATTAATTTTGTGGTGGTATCTGGCATTATGAATGACTGGCGGCACTGCTGAGTATTTATTATGTGCAATATTAAGGCCGATGTCTGAAGTTAACTTGGTGACTCACCTGCATATGTCACCATTTTCAATTCATTTTTGTGTGCAGACTCAGGTTTAAAATTAAAATTTGCTCACGTCGACGGTGGAATAAGTCACTGTGACTTGTGTAACAGGATTTAAATGATAAGAGTGCATTTTAAAACACTGACTGGCTCATTATGTTCACAAGGTTAGAACAGGCAAAGACTGTATAAAGAAGGAAGGGACAATACGACGCTGAGAGCGGGCCTCATTATATAAAGTGTGTTTTCCTCTGTAGTTTAGAAACTGTGTCCGGTCAAAGAGTTTAAATGATGTATGCATGGTGGTTTATAGTGGAATTTTCCATGCCCGACCCACTGACGTCATTTGTGGCATCAAAGTCTGGCAGCGGTGCGAGCCTGGAGTGCTTTCGCTCTGACGTATTGTCCCGTCCGGCTTTATATGTCCCCTGGAAACCCGATGTAAACATATGAGACACGTCCAGACTGTTTTACAGAGCTGTAAAATAAATCAGCTCAAGCTTAAACCCACTTCCACCGCCAGCACGTATCCAGTGCGGAGACAAAAAAACAGGGAAAACACTGACCTCTGCGCTCTGCCTCTGCATCTTGTGGACAGAGCACGCTCCCGAATCTTCCTCTCCTGGCCCCTCTCGTTCCGACTCGCGCTCCCGCTTCCCTGTGATGCTGCCCCCGGTGTGCAGGAGGCGTCCTGCGCGGCAGAGCAGGCCGTAAGAAAAACAATACATTAACAGCTACAGTGCTCTACCATGTGTTATGTGTGAGCAGTCGTTGAATACGTGTTTATATTCAGCAGCCACTTTGGGGCACGTTCCCAAAATCTGTTCGCCACTTGAATTATTTCTGGGTTCCCTCTCTCAATTAGACATCGATTTTGAGGTGTGATGAACTTAAAGGGCATAAAACTGGTGTACTTCAGGGTATACTGTGTGTTGTATTTATTGTATATTGTTGAATTTATGTATTTATTTATTGTATTTGAGTACCATGGTGGAGTAGCACTCTTAATCTTGTTGTATTGTAATGTAGAATGACAATAAAGGCATTCAATTCAATTCAATTCAATTCAATGAAACATCACAGCGGTCAAAATGAGACATAAAGCTGACCTCATATTTTAGCCCTGATATTGTCAAGAGCAGAAATCCCAGTGAAATTCATCTGAAAACTAAAACTTCTGCTCCATCACACGGCTTTGCTCAGGATGGGAAAAGTTGATCCACTGATGAATTGGGGGGTCTATATTTTAAATTTTAAATCTCACTTTATATTTCTCAACTTCCAAGGATCTTTAACAACTTTAACAGGTAAACTCGATGTTTAGTCACAGTTTAGCAGTGACGGGTAAATAGCTGGTGGTCTTTTGGTGCAGATTCCCATTCATGTTACATCCAGAGGCTTCAAACAAATATTTTCAACTTCACGATATTATTTCTTTTTAATTCAAAAACATAAAACTGCACGATGGTTTTTCGAAATCTTCTGAAAAATCATTAGCACTGAAAACTAGAGAGGGATGTAATTCCTATCAGACAGTAACATTAGATTGTGTGTGTGTGTGTGTGTGTGTGTGTGTGTACCTGGATGCTGAGGCACAGCGAACTCGTGGTAGAGTCGGCTGCTGGGGACGGTCTGGCTGGGGTCTGGCACTGGGTGGTAACCTGCAACACACACCGAGGATGGATAGATAGATAGGTAGATACTTTATTCATCCCGCAGGAAATTCGTAGTTTTTCAGCAGTATCCACAGATTACAGATTAAATAAATCAATAAAAAAAAAGATAAAGAAATAAAGAATAAGATCTAAGTACAACAGAATAAGATCTAAATACAACCCAGTGTGCAAGAAGCAATGTGCAAAAAAAAAAAAAAAAAAAAAAACAGAAAAAAACGTGTGCATGGGTGTATAAATGTGCATTGAGGTAGGTCAGTGTGCAAATTTAGAAGAAATATACAGTATACACATGATAAATAGCAGTAAGCAATATAAACACTATAAACAAGGATTATTAAAAAAAAAAATAGAAATATGAACAATTTAAACAGAAGTATGAACAATTTAAACAGCAGTGGGAAAAAAAAAAAAAAAAAAAAAGTGGAGTCGCTGCTGCATCAGCACAAGGGCTCCTGACGCTCTCAACAGAAACATTTTTCTCACAAAATTGAAGAAAAATGAGCTGCTGGTTCAAAGTTACTCAAATTACTTTCTCACACTGTCCTCCTAGAGTTATTGCTGCTTAGAAAAAATATGACATAAAATTCAACTATGACTATGACGGTCGTGAAAAAGCTTCATCTGCCAATCAAAGAAGACTGGCAAAACCCTGTTGGCACCACGAGCCCATCAGCTTGAGTGAGGAATGCCCACAAGGACAATGAGTCAGTTCTGAGTCACCTTCATCGATGGAAACACGACCTGGAGCAGTGATTCTGTGTTGAACTGTGATTTGAGTTACTTCAGATCAGATCAGAGTCACAGAGGTAAGACTGTTGGCTTTCTTTAACTCTTGTTGTTCATTCAGACGCTGCTGTTCCAGCTCGCCGTGCCAACAGGTCGGCTAGTGTTTATATTGCTTACTGCTATTTATCATCTGTGTGTACTGTATATTTCTTCTAAATTTGCACATTGACCTACATCTATGCACATTTTATACACCTATGCACATTGCACATTGCTTTTTGCACACTGGGTCGTACTTAGATCTTATTCTTTATTTTTTATTTATTTAATCTGTAATCTGTGGATACTGCTGAAAAACTGCGAATTTCCTTTGGGATGAATAAAGTATCTATCTATCTATCTATGAAAAATGCTAACAACGTTAACGTGTCAGAGGACAACGCACCGTGTGGCTGTTGTTGTGGCAGCGGTGGCGGCAGCTGCAGCGGCTGTTGCCCGACGCCGCTGGGCCCCGGCTGCTCCTCGCTGTCGAAGTTGAGCAGGATGCTGCCGCTGCCGTTTCCTGTGGCAACGGAGCCCCCGGTCACTCCAGGCACTGGAGGAGCACGGGAAGGAAGAAGACATGTGGGTGTCATTACCGGGCGTCGGGTTCTGCCACTTGGTTCTTGGTTTTGTGGTTTCATGCTAACTCTCCTTATCTATACAATCATGTATACACTTCAGTTCCATCTGTATATTGTCATATTCATTCCATCTGTATATTTTCACATCTCATATCTCTTTTCCTTAGGTTAGCCCTTATTGTATATTTTTAGTTTTTAGTCTTTATAGTCTTTATTGTAAATATTTAGTTAGTCTTTATTGTATATATTTAGCCTTTATTCTTTTTTTTTTCTTTATTTAACTTTATTGTATGTTTCTACTGTTGCTGCTGGAACACCAGAATTTCCCTGGTTGGGATCAATAAAGTATATCTATCTATCTATCTATCTACTGGCTGTCTTTCCCAAGCACTCTCCTTCTTGTTCATTTATCATATATTTAGAATTATTAGTGTGAATTCAGCTCCCCGTGGCTCTGCATGATGATGTCAGCTGTGTTTACTCACAGTGTGAGTTGTTGTTGTTGTTGTTGGTCCCTGGCTGCTGCTGCTGCTGCTGCTCTCCGGGAGAGTAGGCCATCATCCCTCCGTTCCCGTTCCCGTTGGTGGACGGCACTGACGCCAGCAGGCCTACAACACAAACACAGTGTCACGCCCACGTCTACTGCCTTTTTAATGATCCATGAAGTTCCTGACATCACAACATTATTACACAGGGTATATGCAGGAATCTTGAAGTTAATTTTAATACCTTTTTAAGACTTTTTCAAGACCCTTTCAATCATTTTTAATACCTCACCGCACAACAACAGAGTACTTTTTACCACGGATCTTTTGTAGCACAGAGGAGATATGTTGCTCAAACACTCAGTATGTAGTGTTAGTGTGTGTTTATGAGTAGAACATAATAAATTATCTTGAAGGAGTAGATGCTAAATTATTATTTGTTTTAAAAATGTAAATTAATTATCAAACAAATAAGTCGAAGTGATACCTCTTCTCTGAATAGACAAGCTAAGCCAGTGTGCTGCTGTTAGCCAGTGAAAATAGAGCGGAGTGGCAACTCTTCGCTTTGTTACACAATCTATGTCAGTGCGCTGCTGTAGCTGGAAAGTTTCTCTGCCTTTTGGACTCGTACGGTGCCGGTGCAGGTGTTGGAATGTTTTTTTTTTTGGTGGTGCAGGTGCAGGTGAAATGACTGGAGGGGTTGTGCCACCCAGATTTGCTTCCCCCCATGTAATTTTCCCCAGACATACGTTCATATTCCACACAAAAACAGCATTTAATTCAAATTATGTCAAATTCCGCGTTAAAAAAAGATTCCTTTTTATCTGGCTAACTCCGCGATTCCGTCCGTGATTCGGCCCTGGTTAAGTTGAACGCATGGATTCATGTCACATTTCGGTGCGTTCATAATAAGCACTGGGAGCGCCAGAGCGTACTTTGTGCTTCTGAATTTCCACCCGCCCGCTCGCTCTGGCGCTCTCAGAGACAATTTACGAACGCACCCACAATAGCCTAGTTTTTTTTATGTACCTGTTCATCTTTGTTTTTTAATAAAAATGAATAAATTCACACACTTTTATGATGTTTTTGGGACTCAAACTCTTGGACAGTTAATTCAGAAAAAATACTTTCAAAATTTAAGACCTTATAAAGTCGTGATAAGACTTTTTAATACTTTTCAAGACCCCGCGGATACCCTGTTACAGTCGCATCACACGTTCGCTGTGTCCGGCTCTCACCCAGTCCTCTGTATCGGCTGAGCTGCTGGTAGATCTGCTTCATCCGCTCGATGTTGAGCCGGCTGGCCTCGGCGTGGTGCACCATGGGCTTCGGGTAGTGGACGCCGATGATGCACTTGGCGGCCGCCTGCACGGACTCCGGGGCGTTCCACGGATCATAGATGAACTTTGCGGGGAAACCTCGGAGGACAGGTAAGTAACGTCTGGAAGCACAGGGAGACATTAGATATGCCGGCTTGCATCAATAAAACGTGGAAGGTTACAGAAGAAAAGGATGGGTTGAACGTGATCCAGGCACGCAAAGGGCTTAAATCTGCATGACAGTATATTTTGATATTTGAAGTATAACTTACAGTGGATCAAATACTTCCACTGCTTGGTAGACTTGAAAATACATGTAGTTTCTACTATTTCAAAGACTACAAGTTGAATCTGTCGTAGTTTTAAATATTCTTAAAGGTAGCATAAGTCCTATGTCAACATATGTGTGCATGCATCTAGCTATGATTATGAGATGGTCAAAGTTTGTTTCTACTTTGCTTGGGAATATCATACTGTATGTCATAGATGAAAAGCATCATTGCATAACAGATCAGCTTCACAGTTTTCTTCTTACAGCCCATGTAAGTAATTAATAGGAGCGTCTTCAGCACTTCATGCTTACAAATACTGTGGAAGATAGTTGCTACGAAATGGATGCTATGAACACAACAGTACATGGTAATGTGAGTACAAAAAAATCACTGCTGCACAGCTTTGACTCTCCTCTAATGGACTTCAGAGGTTGTGGCACTGCAGTCAGTAAACTTCACAGTGCGTCAGGTCTATTCTTTCGACACGTGGTGGAAAACGAAGGGGGGGCTGTGGTCCCAAGCAACACTTAAAGTTAGCCTGCGAGCAGACACACAACTGCCTCCAGGGAGATAAGAGCCAATGAAACCACTAACTGCAGCAAGGCAGGGCATCCACATCTCATTGTACCATTCCAAACAGAGGTTTTTTTTTTTTTGTTTTTTGTTTGTTTGTTGTTGGTGTCATCGTGGATTTGCTCCGTGTGACAAGGAGAAGCCACCTACCTACTTGGTCCGACCTTACCGACTCCGAGGAGGGGAGACAGACAGGACAGAGGAGGGGGGCGTGTGGAACTGTGGAACTGTGGGAAACGGCACAGTGCAGCGCTGAGAGGCAGAGAGAGAGGGGTGGGGGGGTGCGGCCTTGTGGACTGACAGACTGACGGATGGCGCCCCGGTTGCTACGGAGATCGCCCCGCCGCTAGAGAGATCGCTGCCGATTGGTTGAGGTCGCTAGGAGACGGCTACTGTAACACCCAGTTAGAGAGGAGAGTGTGTTGACCCCGCCCCGCCCCGCCCCGCCCAGCCCTCCCCACCCGGCCCCTGAACCCCACTCCCCGCCCCCACCACCCAACCCTGACCTGAGCGGCTGTATAGTGACAAAAACTTCTGCCACCGAGAGTCACTTCCTGTTTCACTTCCTTCGGTTTTACAGTTTTGAAAAAAAATTTACATTTAGTCACCGTTTGGCTGCTTCTTCATCTGAAACGCACTAAAAAACGCATCCCGGCCAAAGTGTTAATCCAGAGCTTCCCGCTGACTCACTCTAACCTCACAACTCAATGTTCTGTAATTTGAAATATTCCAGTCAATGACAGAAGTCTTCCACTATACCGCACAGCTCCAGGCCCCCTCCGCCCCTCCCATCCCCCCCCCAGCCTCCCTCCCGGTGATCAGACGGTGGTGGGATGAGGAAAGAGCTCATGCCTTCTCCCCCTGCCCCTCAGACTGTGGTGGTTGTCTTTTAAGACGTCAGCAGGCACCAAAGCCCCCCTTTTGCTGACTGTCCCCTCCCACAGCCACAGCGCCGCACTCTGGGCTAGCCCCCTAGGGGGCCCCCTCGTTTCACCAAAAGGGACCACAACCCTTTCGCCAGGAAGATCCGCGGCCTGCCAGTAGCAAGAGGTCCTACAGAGAACAGCGGGTGGTTTGTGTGTGTGTGTGTGTGTGTGGAGAGGTGGAGGGTGACAGAGTGTGTGTGTGTCTGTGTATGTCTATATATTCATGTCAGAAAGTGAAACTGCTGTGTGTGTATGAGGAAATGCAAGAGGAAACATGACATGTGGTGTGTTTTTTCATGTTGAGTGACAGGATGGATACATCAGGACTCGTCAAGGGGCTGAATCCATCGCCGGTTATCTCTTTGCCAATTTAAAAAGGACTTTATTTTGGCAATTAGACGTCTACCTACACCATTTACAGTGTAAGGGGATTGAAAAAGTACCACAAACAGTCACACTCTGAAACATCCCTTTGTATTTTGTTCTCGTTAACTGAGGAAGAGCATCCTGCACACACAGAACAAAATGTGACTTTTGCATTAAAAGATGCAGATGTTTATTTATTTATTTTCAGGCAGAGTAAGCATCTGTGTGCTCTGTGACACCCCCTCCCAAAACAAACGGATCAAAAGACCGACGGCACATTAACTGCCGATGGGAATATCCGGACATATCGCGCAACCCTGATGTGAGGATGAGGATATTATATGTGTGTTGTGTGTGTGTGTGTGTGTGTGTGTGTGTTTCTGTGTTTGCCAGCCACTGCTCCAGGTCCGCCTGAACCGGCAGGGCTGCATTCACATAAGCAGAGCACCACTGAACATTTCACAAAGGGTTGGACGAGGGGCTTTGCCCAGCGCCTGGACGTCAGAGCGGCGCGGCGCGGCGCGCGGTCCAGGTAACGCCGACGGTTACCGGCCCCGCCCGCCCGCCCGTCACACGCAACAGCAGAGCAGCAGCTGGTCCAACGCCTCTCCTCACTACCCTTCGGGGAATGCCTCATAGTCCTCTACCTATCGAACGCAGGCAAGGCGCTAGCATTTCCCTACCAAGCGGTCAGAATCCCTTTTGACAAAATGAGACGCCACCGAGTGCCAGGCCAGCCCGGAGGGCGACGCTGGGGCGTGAGCAAAGCCCCGTCCCTCAGGGCTTCACAGGTAAGTAAAAAAAAAAAAAACAAAAACGAACGGCTGTCGATTTCTCACCTCAGTCCCCGGGGTGGGAGGAGGGTGTGACAACGGCCAATCATCTTAAAAGCAATCAACTACAATGCACGAAGGGGAGAGGGATAGCTGAACTTTTTACCCAATCCCCCAAAAAACAGAGAAATCAAAAAAACACATATTAACACAGAGCCACATTCAGAAAAAAAAAAGAGAGGAGAATTCATCTGCATCATTGTAGTCATTATGATCTGTCGCCAACAGCCACACAGTCACACACACACACACCAAACACCTACAAATAATAGATAGATAGATACAAATGAAGTACAAAATATTACAAAAAGACGTGTGATGCTAACCAACGTGCTAAAGGTGGAACAGAAGAGAAAATGGTCAGATGGGCAGAAATAAAAGAAGGAGGAGAAGGAAGAAAGTCGACTCGTTCACTCACTTACCCAGAGATCTGGAGGTTCCTCCTCTATCCCTCTGTCTCTCTCTGCTTTTGTCCTGTAAATTTAGCCTGTCACGGTGGAGGAGCTGTGTGTGTGTGTGTGTGTGTGTGTGTGTGTGTAGGCATGCATGTCTGTCTATTTATAACCATTAAGAGTTTTACTCCAAAATAAAATATCTACCAATTAGCACAACACAGACAAAATAAAACAAAAATGAAAGTTATTTATGTGTTAACTTGAGATGTGCTGCATTTGCATTTGCACTGTTGTGAATATTTCAGGCAACATTTCTTTAACCAAAATGTTTACACCCTCATCTTTAACGAAATACTCCCTTTTTCTCCTCTAGAAAACTGTATGGAAACGTCTTGAACATCGACTGTTTCTCACATGAGGGACGGTGTTTTGACATCTTCTCTGAAAGACGTTGTTGTTAAATTTTTGAGGGAGGATATCCTACACATTTAGCCCCAGTTTGACCTGCATCCCGAGGACCAGACTGTCTACCGGGGGGGTTCAAAGGGACGACGTCATAGCTCCGGCTTCCTTCGCCTGTTCTTCCTCTCGGCGCCGCTCCTATCCCAAAAGCCATCCGACACAGGAAGCAGCGGCTTAAACGCCTGTCGTGATTTCCCACATGACTGAACTGCGTAATTACAGCTTTGAATGTTTGACTCCGCCAAAATGCTACACAATGTTAAGTCATCCATAATGTGCGATGTGCGCAAAACTCTTTTGAGGTCATTTTCTGGAACGTTTGAAATGTCACGCAATAAAATGAGTGAACTCTGGAAGCCAGGGAAGGGTTTATTGTTTTGAACCGGGCCGTAAGACGAGCCCGCCAGACTCTGTGACGCTGGAGACGACCAAACCCACGCCGCTGGCCCTCCACCAACCACACTGAACATATGTCACTGCCTGGTGCACGTAAACTAGGTCACTACACTGCAAAAACTCAAAATCTTACCAAGATTATTTGTCTGATTTCAAGTCAAAAATGTCTTATTCCTAATCAAAATATCTCATTACACTTAAAATAAGACATGATCACCTCAGACGTAACTTGTTTTTAGACAATTGTCTCTTGTTTCAAGTGAAAATTTGCTTGTTTCATTGGCAAAATTTGTTTATTGTTTCTAGCTCATTTTCACTTATTTCAAGTGAATTTTCACCTTTTCCACTGGCAAATTTTGCCAATGAAACAAGCAAATTTTCACTTGTTTCAAGTGAATTTTCACTTGAAACGAGTGAATTTTCACTTGAAACGAGTGAATTTTCACTTGAAACAAGTGAAAAATGTCTAAAAACAAGTTACTTCTGAGGTGATCATGTCTTATTTTAAGTGTAATGAGATATTTTGACTAGAAATAAGACATTTTTGACTTGAAATAAGACAAATAATCTTGGTAAAATTTTGCGTTTTTGCAGTGTACAGCATGACAGAAATGATCAACAGCTTTCATGGACATGTAAAGCTTAGGACAAAAACACGGAAATAAAACTGAAAAAACGCCAACTGCCCCTTTAAAAGGCAGACGAGATCTAGCCCCCATCTATTACCTTCTTAAAACGATGGCGCAAATGTACATTTAAATGTGTGTGGATGCGTGTGGATGTTGGTCCCATGTGTGTGTCCGTTAACTCGATGCCTGTGTGTGTGTGTGTGTGTGTGTGTGTGTGTGTGTGTGTGTGTGGTGGAGAGAGACAGAGGAAGGAAGGATACCATCCAGTGGGGGGGGGGACAGCGGTGGCACCAAGGAGCGCTGCCAGGAGAAGTACCCACCTGATGAAGTCCCCGTTGGGGTCGGTGCGCCGGCCGAAGCCCACGGGGCAGTAGCAGTGGAAAAACTGCTGGAAAAAAGAGCTGCAGGACAGCCACATCCAGCTGCCTGCGTTCACGCTCCAGTCTGCATCCAGCAGCAGCTCCTCAAACACCTGCAGAGTACAGAGCAGAGCCACACCTGAGAGGCCGTGTGTTACTGAGGCTGAGCCCTCTGCCTCTCTCAGGGCTTTCATCTTTTCATCTGACATCATGAAATCTACTGGCACTGCAGCTCCTTGACTGTTAACTGCATTTTATCACATACGACTACAACTGTGCCGTTTTCTGTTTCATCGCTGTGTATCTCATCTGTATTGTGGTAAACACACCTGATGTGCATGAAAATAAACACACAGTATACACTCGAAGTTTGTGTTTCTAGAGGGTAGTACATTTGTCCCTCGCTATAACGCGGTTCGCCTTTCACGGCCTCGCAGTTTCGCGGATTTTTTTTAGTGCAATTTTGCATGCTTTTTTTTTTTTTTTTTTTTTTTTTACAGCGCATTGTGTTCTGCGTCCTGATTGGCTAAGGGACTGTAGCCCATTGTCAATCAATCTCCTCCGTGCCGTGTCTCCTGTACAGTACAGAATGCGTTCATTCTATAATACTGGACTTATTTTTCTACGAAGGTTTGAACTTTGAGAGTTTAAACAAGAGAGAAAAGTGAGAAAGTGTTAATGCCTGTCTGAGAAAAGTGTATAAAGTGTGTAGTGAGGGGGTTTTACAGCCTTAAAACATCTAGAATAATTGTAAAAAATAAAGCGGACTACTTCGCGGATTTCGCCTATTGCGGGTTATTGCGGGACCACTGTAGTCCGTTTGTACAGGCTGACTGAGTTCAAATGAAGTATTTTGGGGTAGAGAGAAAAATCTAAACTTAAAAAAAGGATCAAACCCAATTATTAGCTTTCACTTCTAATGAATAGTATCTTCAGTGAAATGACATTTATCCACACGGCAGCAGGGAGTCTGTTCACAAATCTGACACTGATGATGTGAAGTATCTAGCAAACTAACCAGGGACTGGAAGATTTTTTTCCATTGTATGAAACCAAACCATTGATAATGAAAGAATAACTGAGCTATTGAACAAATGTAGCCTGTGCCGCCCCCCCCCACCCCCTCCCTCATCCCACACCACCATCATCATCTCACCCTTTTGAATGGTTCTGCCATTAGCGAGAGCCCGTCCCCCAGATTCTCATTTGCTTAATAAATTAGTTTTCTTGCTCAGCAAATCTCATTTATTTTCAAATTAGTCTTTCCTGATGGAAATGATCTCAGGTTCACATTCCCAAGTGTGAACATGACCTCTGTCCCTCCTCCACAGTTCCTCCCCTTCATCTTAACCTTCATCCCTCCCTCACAGCCTTACAATAGGTCTCAAATGATCCTCATCTCTCCCTCCCTCCTCACCTTCATCCCCTCCTCCCAGCTGATCCACAGGTCCCCTCTGGTGAGGAAGCAGGCCACGGCGTGCCTCGCCAGGTGGTGGATCCAGCCCTCCTGCCTCAGCTGGGTCATGATGGCGTCGATCCAGGGGAAGCCGGTCTTGGCCTCGGCCCACTTGGCCAGGGCCTCGGGGTTCTTGTCCCAGGGGATGCGGACACAGATCGGGTTCCCTTCCATTTTGTCGAAGCGCGGGTTGGTGGTCGCCGCTGTGTAGAAGAACTCGCGCCACAGCAGCTGACCGTACAGGGAGAGCGGAGGAGAGCTGTTCTTCTTCACCTGGATAAAAAAAAAGTTGACAGTAAACATGGTTGCTTCTGTTTTTTATGTTGGAGGCCTGCCTAAACCTTTTCTCTGCTGTACACTGCAAAAACTCAAAATCTTACCAAGATTATTTGTCTTATTTCAAGTCAAAAATGTCTTATTTCTAGTCAAAATATCTCCTTACACTTAAAATAAGACATGATCACCTTAGAAGTAAATTGTTTTTAGACAATTTCCACTTGTTTCAAGTGAAAATTCACTTGAAACAAGTGAAAATTTGCTTGTTTCATTGGCAAAAATTTGCCAATGGAAAAAGTGAAAATTCACTTGAAATAAGTGAAAATTAGCTAGAAACAAGAAACAAATTTTGCCAATGAAACAAGCAAATTTTCACTTGTTTCAAGCAAATTTTCACTTGAAACAAGAGACAATTGTCTAAAAACAAGTTACTTCTGAGGTGATCATGTCTTATTTTAAGTGTAATGAGATATTTTGACTAGTATTAAGACATTTCTGACTTGAAATAAGACAAATAATCTTGGTAAGATTTTGCGTTTTTGCAGTGTATTCTCCACACAATCTATCTATCTTTATCTGTATCTTTATTTTCTGTATCTCAGCCTGACCTCTGACCTCCCGGTGAAAACATAATTTCCCGTGGAGACACTGACCTTGCGGTAGAGGTCGGTGAGTTTGAAGTAGAAAAGGCGACAGGAGAGGCAGCCGAAGCGGAGGTAGGGGCTCAGGCCTGTTGGGCTGGCCAGCAGGGAGTTGGCATTCATCCTGGGCCGCTCAAAGTTAGCCACCCACGCCTGCAGAGAGACAGGAAGGGAGAGCGTGAGGGAGGGGGAGAGGATGGGAGGAAGAATGACAGTGACAGTGGGGCATATTTATCAAAGGTGTATTTAAAATAAAGTGATTTATAAAAAAAAACAAAAAACAAAAGAAAAAATACGTCTATGCTTGTTTGTCTGTATCAGTTCCTGGATAAGTGTCCCTGACCACAGCTACACAAAAGAGGTCTACAAAATCCACAATGAGATTACATTTTTTTTTAATGTTATTTATCTTTTATGAATTCAATTCAATTCCAAAATCCTCCTAATTGTACCTTATCCACCTCATTTATTTTGCCCGAGCACTTCACCGTGTTTGTGAAGCACTCGGGTGAAAAACTTGTTTTTGTTTTTAAGGTGCTGCTTCAATGAAATAAACTTAACCTAAGGTGTGACTGACCCTGGATTAAAGAGCCACTAACCGAAGGAAATATTTTTAGGGGATTTTAAGGAGTTTAGTGTTTCAGCCACAGAGCTGGAGGCAAATGGGCCAAAACGTAGGGACTGGAGGTGGATGATAAAATTAAAGTCATTACTAGGATGTAGGTGATGATACAGACATGAGAGTGGTCACGTGGTCTTCAGTGGTCTTTCTGTGATTACATTTATAGGATCGAGGTCATGTTGTGTGTATGTGTGTGTGTTTGGACTGCTTGGAAACCATATTAAATACATGAGGTGTAATACTGACTTTTCTCTCCAGATGACGCTCTATCCTGGTCAGTGCCTCAGTCTCCCCTCCTGGCCAAACAGCTGAAGGCAGGCCCTCGGTGTCGAAACCTGCAAACAGAAAAACATCATTTTGAAAAACTGCCTGGATAAAACCAGGATTTATCTGGATGCTTGGTGGACAATCGAGCAGTCCAGCTGCAGCACAACAGGTAGTTTAATCCGGACTAACAGCTGTTCCTACACAGCTGGCCATGTTTTATTAGTTTCCTTGGTAACCAGGATGCCAGTAAGAGATTTTTTTTGTTGCTTGTGTGTATATGCTGCTACTTCTCACACAATACCCATGCAGTGGTAGCTGCTGGGCAAAAGCCGTCAGCGGAACGGCTGCTGAATGACCATCACACTTGTAAACCAGCTCAGCTGCTGCTCCTTTATCGGGGAAACAGTGGGAAACTGTCACAGCCTGTTCGTCCACGCTGCCAGAACTAAGCGTCACAACATGGGTGGAGGGGCTGGCGGTGCTGAGCGCCACAACGCCCGCCACCTGAGACCAGGAATGACGGCAGAACGGGGCCTGAAAACTCTCCTGTCCAGAGAAACCTTGTGCTGGATTACTGAGCGATTTGCACCCCACACTGCTTTCTGTTTTTGTTGTTCTGTCACATGTTGAGACTTGCTTTTAATGAAAAGTGCAAATGCAATTTATAATCTATTATTGTTACGGCACTGCCATTACATAAAGCTAACGCTGCATGTCTTACATAATCCTGTGTTTGCTTGTGTTCAGTGAGGGGAGAGTTTGAGAAATCTGGTGGGTAGTCCAGGGTCAACGAGTCTTCCAATCAGCCTCGAAATGTCCACAAAGCTCTTAGAAAGTGAAGAGCACTTTGATTCTATTTAATATTTTCTTTCATATCCAAAATAATATGTAGCTAAAATGAATAAAAACAGCTTATTCATAAATGAGTTCACATATCCTGTATCTAAACGTCTGCAAACGTTTCCCCAGTTTTCTTGTTGCCTGGATGGTCAATAAGGCAAATATTAGTTGAAACTTTGTATTGTTCCCATGCAGGGATATATAGCAGGTCTAAAGGTGTCAGAAAGTTAAAACAAAACTTGAAAAAATGACCCATTACATAAGTTTTTAATTTAAGCTCCTGAGTCGCTGGTGTCTTTCCTGAAGGTTTTTAAACACAATACCCGACTCCACTCATAAAATGGAAATCAAAACTACTTGGATGACAGCCTCCTGGCAAACCCATATTAATTATTTTTCCTGGTATGAAATATTCTGCGCAGGACTCTCTTCTCAGTGTATCGGCCCCTTGGCAGGTGAGCCACAGAGTTAATTTCAGACACCGCTCCAGGTGTGAGCAGCAGATGGTCCAGCAGAGCATGAATGGACTGCAGCCTTCTGTGAATGGAAACCAGACATCTGCACGGACATGTAAGAGGTTTAACGTGTCACCTGGCCGATCTAACACTTTTAGGACATTTGGAACATCCTTTCATTGAAAAACTGAATAATAAATGCTTTCCACAGTGAGCTGTACTAGAGGTCCGTGACAGTGGTGCAATTCTGTATAATTCATTTCATCCCAAGATAATCTCTGTCATGTCAGCTGATCCAGGCAGTCTGTACATTTTGTGAATCAGTGGTACAGGTGCAAGCAGCAGATGGTATCAGAGCAGTAAGAGTGTGAATGGACTGCCGCCTTCTGTCAATGGAAACCAGACATCTGGACTGACACTGAAAGAAGGTTAATCCAAAGGTCAAGTAACAGGGGTTTAGATGGTATGCACCTTTAAATAGAGAAACTAGACATCTGGGATAACAGTGGAAGAGGGTTAACGTGCCACCTGATTAACCAAATGGTCAACTAATTGGTTTAGGTGGAATGTGCCTTTAAAAAGAGAAACTAGACATCTGTACTGGAAGTGTGTTTATCTGTCCCGTGGCTAATCATATGTTCACAATAGCACTTTAAGAAGGCTGGCATGTTGCTTTGCCAGTGGAACAGTGGGAAAAAAAGGGGGGAATGAGCCTTTATTCAACCTCACAGTGCAAGAAGGCTGTTGTGTCTGAACACAACCTCCTCCAGTGTCCTCATTACTCCATTTTTAAAACTCTAAATGTACATGAGAACTTTAAAAATGCTGTCTGATGGTGCTCATCATTCAAAATAAGTTGAATTATGTCACATGCAACAGGTCAGTCATGGTGGGAATCGAATAGTAACTGGCAGAAATCTACTGCTACTCTACTGCGATTTTGCCTTTTAACCAAGGATTTGCTAATATGGCTTGTCAGAAAAAAAAACAAAAAAAAAACTGCAAGTCAGTGGAGGAAGGTCTTCAACAAAAAAAAAGACATTGAGATAAGTCATTTGATGAGTTTTTAAATGCAGTTCAAGAGGATTTCAATTCAATTTTTAGCCATTTTGGACCAACAGGACACTTTGTGCCCAAAAGCTTTTGGATACTGATCATTTTATTGCATAAACTGTCCGATATACACGTGTGCATGTACATATTTGCAAGCATGTACGTGTGTTTTTACAAGAGGGGCTGTATAAAAGTGTGCATATTTAAGTTTGTGTGTGTGTAAGTAAATCTAGGCAAGTTTTCATACGAAACGAAAGGTGTGTGCACCTTCCTGTGTGTGCGTGTTTATTTGAGTGTATCCACAGGTGGTTGTGAGAGAAAAGTCGGGTCTGCATGTGTCTGAAAGTGCAGACGTGTGTTCGTTTTCTCACCCAGCTCCTCCAGGGACGGGACGCCGTACTTGTCTCCGTGGTCCTCAGAGATGGGGGTGACGCAGCGACCCATCAGGGCGTCTGACAGCGTCTCCACGGGCAGCTCCGGGGGGTCCAGTCGACTGATCAGGGTCTGGAAACGCTTGTAGGTCAGAGGAGGCTGCCCCCCGTTCAGCTCTATGATCCTAGAGAGGGAAAGGGATGGGAATTAGTTAATCGAAATGTCCTCCAAAAATGGCAGATATTTTGGGATAAATCTCAAAATCCACATCCGTAAATCGCCCCACTGACTTGTCCAGGTCGTAGAGCGTGTGTGAGATCTTAACGATGACCTCCACTCCTGCCTCCATGGCCAGCTTCTTGATGGCAGCATCTCTCTCCTTCCCGAACGGCTCCGAGTCGTACTCGAAGGTCAGCCGAGAGATCTTCCACTCCTGACAGAGAGAGAGAGAGAGAGAGAGACAGAGACTTTAGACTATATGGCAAACGGAGCACATTCAGGCAACATGATGCACGTTCTAGTGGCCATATTGGCGATCCTCTGGTGTGATGTGGAAGTGAAAATGTTTTGCATGTCAGCGATCAAGGACAGTTTCAATTCCACATCACACCAGAGCTGAATGCATTTTCATATGTGCGACAACAGAATATGGTTCACATGAAAAAAAATGTGTTAATTTTTGAGATGGACTAGACCAATGCAACAACAATTTGATCAACTTTGTGTTTAAAGCAAAACTGAACTTTTGAGTGTTGGGTTGTCGAGTTCCCTGGGTGTGATATGCATCCTCCATTATCTTCCCTCATCTGCTAGTTCCTCATACTGTATTTGTTTATATATCTAGATGTATGGTACAGCGTGTGCCGCTTATCAAGGCTGAGTCCTTATCAAAGTGGCCTGCATTCAAATCCGAGCCCTGGCCATTTGCTGTTCGTTAACTGTAGTTGAACACTAGTTATTATAGCAAGTAGACGTCAGCTTTATCCACCACATAACCTTAACACTAATTAGTCGGCTGGCTAGATTGCTACCTTAGCATTGCAAAAACCAGTGATGTGTGCCTTTTCAAGCTACAAGGTGTAGATGCTGAAGTCAAAGGAAAGGCTAACAACGAGATAGTTTAGATGTTTGTTTTTTTTTTCCCCCTCTGCTGACCTTGAAAAGACGTGGGAACACGTTGGCTGGCTGGCCTCTGATGACAAAGAGGCGGGAGTTGAGCTTCCGGAGATTGGCATCCAGATCCTCCAAACACTGGAGGAGAAACCTGGCAGGAGGAAGACGAGGAGGATGAGGACAACAAATTCATCATTTATCTGTCCAGAAATATATATATATATAATGTATACGTTCAAAGAGAAAATCCTGATGCTCAGTGAGCTTTTCTGCACAGACTGTAAAATGACCTCCATCTCTGTTCACTTTTGTTTTACGATCATGAAGGACTCTCTCATAAACTGAATTAACTGTAACAAGCCTGATGCGGAAACCCAGCGGAAAACGAGAATCAACTTGTTGTGTGCGACCTCTTTGTTTCAATGCAAATATGAAGAACAGTTTATGTGACGTGAGTGTGCTTGAGAATACAGCACATTAATTGACAATGGCCGGTATTCATGAAAGAATGAAGCCAGTGGGAGCATGAGGGGCTGTGTGTGTGTGTGTGTGTGTGTGTGTGTGTGTTTGTCACTGATGAGAAGCCAGTGACACACATGTAAAAAACAAAAAAAACTAGTTCCCTCTCTGTCAGACAGACACCTGAAGCTCCTGTGGACTGACATTTATCGTCTCTCTCTCTCTCTGCATACTGTCCTTCCATTATTTCAGTGCAGAGCTGCAGAGATTAGGCGAATAATCGATTAGTTGCCTATTAAATTAATCACCAACTACTTCGATTAATCATTTTGAGTCATTCTGCAGCCCAAGGTGACATCCTTGGGCTGCGGGACATTGTGATCAACATTTTTCCCCATTTTTTGACATCTGATGGACCAAACAACACAATCGATTAATGAGGAAAATAATCGTTATGTAGTGCTTCATCTCTACTTATTTTTTTTTTTATTTATTTTTTTTTTTTTTTGGTGATCACATTTTTTTTATTTGGTTTGCTTTTATAACACCCAGTGTATGGGATGCAGCATTAGACATAATACAAAAACAGATATACAAACAATAACAAAAAAAAAAAAAGGAGAAAAAACATAAAATCAAACAACCGAAAGCAATGTGAGTATAAATAAAAATATACATTATTCGAAATAGCATGTATTTACGCATACCCACATCCACCCCCCATACAAACTTTCACATACATCTATCACATAAATCAAGTATTGAGTCTTGACTCATGTGGTTCATTTACTGTAGATCATTGATGCAGAGCTACACACACACACACAACCACACACTCACACACACACCAGTCCACTCAGCCCAACCACACATACACTCTCACACAACCTCTCCATGCCTACATCCCCAATACCTCCCACCCCTGATATCCGCAACGATCTTAGCTGTCAATTGACTATAACTGACCAAAAATTAGATACTGTTTTGCATGGAATAAAAAACAAAACAAAAAGTTATTATGATTTATTTCTCACTAGAACTAATACTTCCTTCCAGGCCTCAAGACTTTTGTGCCCCACTCGATTCATCTCTACTTTCATCAAAATCCTCGTTGGTTTCTCTGAGACAGACATGACTGGTGCTGGTTAACCCTGACGAGGCAGACAGACGGAGGCCAGCCATGCAGACAGCCGGGGCTACATCATCAAAATATCTCTTTTCAAAATCGGCCCTGCTTTGCATTTTCGTGAATGTGATTTTGCATGTGGCCTTGGCAGCAAACATTTGACCCAAATAACCAGAATTCTGCGTTTGCCCTGTTGTGCTGCACATATGATAAAAGATCAGCACCACAAGTTGAAATACACGTCACTTAGGGACAGCGGCGGACGTCATTCAGGAAAACATTCTTTAAAAAAACAAAAGGGAAAATAATAAAAAAGGCTTAGGAGGAATGAGTGTTCCCAGTCCAACAGGGAGTTATTATCTCTGCCAACCTAAAGGTCACAAAGGTTTTTGACGTTTCTGCCTCTGAGGGTCGGTTTGAAGGTCGTTTGTGACGCACCGTTTCTTCTGCCCTCGGGGCCGGACCAGTCGCAGCGGACTGTTCTGTTCCCGGAGCGTTTGAGAGGGCTGATCTGAGGACCGTTCCGGGGGGAATCTGTCCTGGGATGGCTGCGGAGCGGTTACCAGCGGTTACGGAGGACGAACCCTGACGCTGGCGGCGGTAACAACACATCAAACACTGCAACTACACTGCTTCCTCCTTCTTGGCACAACCTGGTGCTCGGCGGACAGGAGACCACACACTCCAATCCGATTCCCCTTTTATGGCATGATTTCCATATCCCACCGCCCCCACAGATTCATATTGTTCTTTGTTTTTCATGTTCTTTGTCTAGTGAAGGATGAAGAGGCAACTCTTATCATTTTAATTTGCAGTCACTCCTCCTCACTTTGTCCTCCCTTAAGACGAGGAACAATGAAACAGTGTGTGACGAGCTCCTCTTGGCGTGGTGAAAATGTACATGATGCGTCATTGAGAAACATCAAATTTAAAAACCTGCCACTTCTGCTATTACTCGAATCAACCTCAACTGCCACTAGGCCTGGGCAATATGGATAAAAAAATTTAAAAAAAAAAAAATCAAAATCAAGTCTGTTGGTGCTTTCACAAAATGTTAACATACAAGAGATTTTTGCTAAACATTAATTTATAATGTTTAATTAATTATTAATTAATTTATAATGATGACCAGGAGGTTGGTGCAAATCATAAAACAGCAAGAACAGACTAACAAGTTCAGACAGCTGCATTTCTTTACAGTCATGCAGCCTTTGAAACACTTATGCCATATCAGGATATCACAATTTCTGAAGTGCCAGATGGTATATAGTTTCACATCACAATATCGATAACATATTTTGGATTGTTATCTATTTATTTTTACCTTTTATACCTCATCAGCATCAACCTGCTTCCCATACACAGCGTGGGAAACAGGTTGTTGGCCGGTGAGCAGCACCAATGTTTATTTGCTGTACAAGACTTCCTCGTCACTTTGAGATCTTTCATTCTAACTGGTCGGTGCCCTGAATTCAGATTTCCTGCAAAAACTGTCAAAACGGATGTGAGGATGGGCAAAAACTACACATTTCAGGTACTTTATGAACACCGTGGCTGCTGGTGTTTCATGCCAGGTGATGTCTCTTACAACAGGTGGAGGCATCACCTGGCACCAAATGGCAGATGGCGGTCTCAGCAGCACGCCGTTTACTCTTGGGTGTCAGGTTTTACACAGATTTGGGTCTGGTGTTAAGTTATTCTTTAATCTTTGTTCGTCTGTTTCAGTTTCCACTGGGCATCCTGATCATCCTGGAAGGGGAATCCCTCGCTCCGATGCCCTTCACGAGGTTTTTTTTCCATCTTTTTTTCCCCTAACAATGTCCTCACAGTTGTTTCAGTGATGGTGTTGTTTTTGTTTATTGTTTCTAGCTGCCAGCTTGGTGAGCCACTGGAAACTGTAAATGGAACTAAGGCACATGGAAATACACGGGATCTCTTGACTCACCTAAACTCACTCACTGCAAAAAGTCAAAATCTTACCAAGATTATTTGTCTTATTTCAAGTAAAAATGTCTTATTTCTAGTCAAAATATCTCATCACACTTAAAATAAGACATGATCAGCTAAGAAGTAACTTGTTTTTAGACAATTTTCACTTGTTTCAAGTTAAAATTTGCTAGAAACAAGAAACAAATTCTGCCAATGGAACAAGCAAATTTTTAATTGTGACACAAGTGAACAAGTAAAAATTTGCTTGTTCACTTGGCAGAATTTGTTTCTTGTTTCAAGCAAATTTTAACTTGAAACAGGTGAAAATTGTCTAAAGACAAGTTATTTCTGAGCTGATCATGTCTTATTTTAAGTGTGATGAGATATTTTGACTAGAAATAAGACATTTTTACTTGAAATAAGACAAATAATCTTGGTAAGATTTGACTTTTTGCAGTGTGGAGCTATTTCACTCACTCCGGCACTCTCAAACACACAGAAACCACCTTTGATGTTCATGTGGGCGTTTATTACTAATGAGTATTATGGATGATTATGGCTACTTTAGTCAATAAGCCGTCTAGACGAGGCTGTGTTCAAGTGCCGCAGCCCGATCAGAATCAAAATGTAACTGCGCCTAAAATAAATCGGTTGACTCCGAACTGATCCACATCTCAGACAGTCATTCATTTATTCAGTCAGTCAGTCAGTCAGTCAGTCAGTCAGCAGATCAACTTTCCTGTCTAGACTGTGTTCTGCTCTGTCTGACCCCACACAAGGATTAGACCGATATATTAATGTGCAGATATATCATGCTGATATTGTCCTTTTTTTTTTTTTTTTTTTTTAATAAAAATGAGACATCGTCCAGGCAGCATCATCCATGACAAAATGACAGGAGGTGAGGAAATAAACCTGTCATGAGCTGTGCTTCACGCTGCCTTTAGGAGCGGCTAAAAGTAGCCTGTGCTTCCGTGGAGATTCTTACAGTGCTGTTTCCACCCGAACAAGAATAAAAGTCAGAGGGGACGTACTCAATCCTTCTAATTTGTGCCTTTTTATAGGGAGGATGATTGTCAAATTATTAGCAGAAAAAAACAAATCCAAAACTATCGCAACCAGCCTTCATATTTGCTGCTGTTGAACCCTGAGATCAATTGGCCCTCCATCTAGACGGCTGTGTTCGCCTGTCCTGACCCCGGCGGCAGAAGCGGGCGGGCCGGCAGACAGAGCGGTCAGACACAAAGCCAGCCAGACGGTCGTTCAGCCAGACTGTGTCCTGTTCTGTTCTGTGTCTGACCCCGTCTTCCTGATCATTAGCGGCGGCGGCGGCGGCAGGCTAGCTGACATGCAAAGCTGCGTTTGGTCCCAATCCCCACGCAGACAGACAGACACAACACAGGCAGCAAGGTCACACACACACACACACACACACACACACAAGCGCGCGCGCCAGACAGAGACACAAGTTAAGCACCGGGCTGCTTATGTGAGCAAAGTAACAGGCTGAGTCGGGGCCTAGTGGCTGCAGAGACCGTCCTGTAAATGAAACGTGCGCAGGTTCAACTCCTGCAGCGACCAGTGTGTCCATGTATCCTGTGCAAGTGAAGGACTCTGCTGCTCCCTGTTGAATTAGCTTCCCTGAATGAGAGAGCCTTCTAACGGCCTCTAGTAGAAATGTAGGTCAAGTGTGTTTTGTCATTTTGTTCCTTAAACAGAAGTCCACACGTAATTAAATTTCAAGGTTCTGTTTTAAAATACACTAAAGCTCATGAATATAAAATGGTGAAACAAATAAATGTGTTTCACTGAAGGAATCTGAGCGACTCTGATTGGCCGACAGCAGCAGCTCCTCCAGTTCAAACGAGGCAAAGCGCTGAGTGAAGGTTTTCTACTTCAGCTGCTGCCAACTGTCCTGACTGGAGAGATTTCATTCACTGCACGGTGAGATGAGCCAATCAAGACTAAGCCGAGTCTGAAACTGCCAAAGAATCGATTTTTACAAATGAAACAGCTTTAAATTTAACCCAGAGGCCCCACAATATGACAATGTCTCGATGCACGATATGATAGTATTGTATTTTTAAACATTTTGCCATATAAAATACTGTGCTAAAATATACAGCGGTCCCTCGTTAATCGCGGGAGTTACGTTCTAAAAATAACCCGCAATAGGCGAAATCCGCGAAGTAGTCAGCTTTATTTTTGACAATTATTCTAGATGTTTTAAGGCTGTAAAACCCCTCACTACACACTTTATACACTTTTCTCAGACAGGCATGAACATTTTCTCACTTTTCTCTCTTGTTTAAACACTCAAAGTTCAAACCTTCGTAGAAAAATAAGTCCAGTATTATAGAATGAACGCATTCTGTGCTGTACAGGAGACACGGCACGGAGGAGATTGATTGACACTGGTCTACAGTCCCTTAGCCAATCAGGACACAGAACACAACGCGCTGTTTAAAAAAAAAAAAAAAAAGCATGCAAAATTGCACTAAAAAAAATCCGCGAAACTGCAAGGGACAACTGTATTACAAATTATTACCTTCTTTGAACTGCAAATTATGTCCCCAAGGGAAACTTTGTCCACATCTGTTTTATCAAATAAGATGAAGTTTTCATTATGTTCATCTCATTTCAATCATTTTTACTGTATCGATTCTTACAATACAATATCAATACTTCCATAAATCAATACGTATGCACAGAGGGAATTTTGTTCTCCTTTAACAGAGCTCCTTTAAATCCCATTCCCTCTCACTAAATGCTGATTACTTTGTGTGTGTTGTGGCTGCATCAGTGCATGTCAGCATGAATGTTATCCTGGTCCCACAGTCACAGCAACACAAATGCAAAGTGACACCGTGACGGAACGCACAGAAACGTCTCCGTCTATCTTAACGTGTGTGTGTGTGGACACATAAAAATCATTTCTGCATTGCCAACACATTTCACTGCAGATAAGTGAGCGGAGCGGCATCCATGCAGACTCTGCCCAGCACCATGGAGACGGCATTCCTCTAAAAAGGCTCTAATTATCAGCTGGTGGTGCCGGCCAACTGGAACCGCAAACCGTACAGTGCAGCTTGTACTGGAAAATCTGTCAAAATAAATAGTGAGAGAGAGCCAGGCAAACACCGGGTAGTCTCTCTCTGTTTCTCTCCTCCTCCTCCTCCTCCTCCTCTCGCACCCCCGCCCCCAGTCCCTCTCCCTCTGTGGTACGGTGCCCTCCTTCTGTCTCGGTGGACCAACTCGTGATAAAACAGACAGAACAGAGCACAGCGGATCATTCTGGGTGACAAACAACTGTGGAGCGTGCGCATGTGTGTGTGCGTGTGTGTGTGCATGTGTGTGTGTGTGTGTGAGAGAGAGAGAGAGAGGGGAGGGGAGGGTGTCTGTTTTTGAGTACCTTCTGGGACACACACCAGACTTAAGTAATTGGGGACAGCTTGTCCAATTGGGAACAAAGGAAAAAGCTGCTTTTTGTAGTCAGTGGTTAAGGTTAGGATTAAGGTTAAGGTTAAGGTAAGGGTTAAGGGTTAAGGTAAGGGTTAAGGGTTAAGGTAAGGGTTAAGGGTTAAGGTTAAGGTAAGGGTTAAGGGTTAAGGTTAAGGTAAGGGTTAAAGGTTAAGGGTTAAGGTAAGGGTTAAGGGTTAAGGTTAAGGTAAGGGTTAAGGGTTAAGGGTTAAGGGTTAAGGTAAGGGTTAAGGGTTAAGGTTAAGGTAAGGGTTAAGGGTTAAGGGTTAAAGTAAGGGTTAAGGTTAAGGTAAGGGTTAAGGTTTGGGTATGTAGTCATTATGGATATGGTTACTTCTATGTAATGTCCCCCAAAGTGACACAATTAAACGTGTATGTGTGTGTGTGTGTGTGTTGTGTGTGTGTGTGTGTACGCACGAGTCCACACACACACAGATACACGTGCATGCCCACGTGCAGTCACATGTTAGTGTTTGTGTGCACACAGGCATCGGCGCAGGTTTACTTGCATGTATGTGAGTTCTCAACCTTCAGTGCGTGTGTGTGTGTGCATGTGTGTGTGTGTGCGTGCGTGTGTGTGTGCATGTGTGTGTGTTAAATTTATACACGTATGTTTGACCATTTGTACATGATTCTATATTTGTGTGCTGCTGTCACTGCTTTTATTGTGTGTATTTGTGTGTGTGCATGTGACTGTGTGTGTGTGTGTGTGTGTGCGCGTGTGTGCATGTGTGTATGGGTGTGTATGGGTGTGTGTGCCGCTGGTGTATCCGTTTCCTCCTCTTGTTCCTGGCTGCCTCTGTGTGCCTGAGTGTGTGTGCCTGAGTGTGTGTGTGTGTGTGTGTGTGTGAGTCCTTATATAACTGTTCTGGCCTACATCTGCCAGTACAGACTCACTCAGCTTTCCACCGCACCACAACACACTCTCTTAGCCTAGTAACCTCATTCCGGGGCACACACAGACACACACACGCGTGGACAAACCCAGAACAGATACACACACACACACACACACTCAAACAGACTGAAGAGAACAAACTCTCCCAAAAGCAAACACACACCGGGAAGGAGAGAAGAGGACACAATGGCCCTCTCTGTCTTCTTCACTTGCACACACACACACACACACACACACACACACACACACACACACACACACACACACACATAGAGAAAGAAAGAAAAAGAACTGGGTGATCCTTAAAGTTAACAAGTAGGTTATGCTAATTTCCCGTGAAAATGTCCTAACTGGAATCTGGTGGATGCAGTTTTCCATCACCCTCATGTTCTCGATGTCCCATGACCCTGTGGTCCAGGTTAAAGGAAAACTCCACCCAAAACACTCACACTGTAACAATAATAATAATAATAATAATTAAATAAGAACAGTGGCTGATGATGTACCTTGAATTTCTAGGCCCGTTTCTTTGTTTTCAGTGGTTTATTTTACTTTGTGAGATAGTGTCCAGTGCCGCTGCGCTGAAGTTTGATAGCAAAAGGCGTTCTGAGCTGTGTAAAAACGTCAAGAGCAACGTCAGAGCCTCCGGATTAGAGAGCGAGGGCTTCTCTCTAGACACACCAGCTTGCGGAGACGTTCAACAATCACACGGGGAGGAATCGAGCGCACGAGACGCACCGAGAGAGAGAGACCAATTTCTCCACCCACGGGAGGCATCGAAAGGCCAGAACAGGACTGACGCACTTTCATCAGGGGGATCGTCTGAAAGCATTTCAGGAAATATACAAACTGTGACGCAGAGGCAGTCGAGGCAGGTGGTGAGGAAGTGTGTTAGAAACCACCAAACATCAAAAACAAAAAAAAAAAAAAGAAAGAAAAAAGGAGCCAGAACATTGATTGAGATTGGTGATTGGTGATATAACACAGTGGATGTGAGGATGAGGATGACACACACCGCTGCGTGCCGCTCCTCTCCAAGTCCCAGACCAGCTGGAAAATTTTAGGCCTGGAAAAATGAATGAATGAATCAAGTCTGCACTCTCTAAATGACATACCATCAATGGGGTTAGTCAGCAGCCAACTCTAGAAGGCTGAGCACCCGGCGGCTCTCTAGAGAAAAAAGCAAATTAGCTGAACAGCCTGGAGCGAGGGATCCACTTGACATATTTTGCCTAAAAATTTGCATGTACTGTACAGGCCTATTTGCTGTTCCGTGGCTTTTGGCGACATGCATTTTTTCCTTCTGTGCGACTGGCAGCCGTAATGAACGGTTATCCTTTCCGTTCTAGTTATTTCTGCCACTTATTTTAACGCCGATTGGAACGTATCGCACGGTGTGGGGTTGAACACGAGTGCACATGCCAACCAAGGCGTTCTTAAAGCGGCGTTTGGCGGTTCTTGTCGAAAAGAAAAAAAGCGTTCTGCTGTGTGTTTGGTTGAGCGTTGTAGTCGCACGTTGTTATGCAGAAAGAAAGAGCAGGCGTTTGTAATCACACATCCTCCGCTTTGGGCCCCTATGGAAATGGAAAGTGTGTCAGAAGAATCTTATTCTGCACTGATTAACAGCAGAGGAGGTGAACTCTAATTCACACAGTCTCAGAGACAATTTGCACAGTGGAAATTGCGGCAGAAGCTCCTTTTGATGCATTTATCCTTCATCAGTCCTGTATTACCATCATCTGTGGTGGTAGCTCTTGAGGAAACCCCCTTTTTACAGCTTTGTCCTACATTTATCCTGCATTGCTAGGTTCTGATCTTTATCTAATCTGCAATGCAAGTGAAGATTCGGTCAAGTTTTCCATCGAAGAACCAAATAAATATTCTGTAAAACAAAACTACAGTGCAGTAAAAACATGAGCTACATTTGATTGCAGTTCGATAAGTCAATTGTGATCGGTTGGTGTGAAAAATAGTCAATTATTTGACGTCTAACACTGCATCTGCAAGAACAGACATGGAATAGGATGTGAAGTTTTAGGGTTTTCAAACAGATTATGGTGTTCTTTGCAGTAATAAGGGGTCAATTCTGTCACGTCTTACAAGCAAAGCTCCGTGATTTGCTCTCAAAAAATGTCTGTTAGCAGAAAACCGTCCAGATAACCCATTTCCTTAATTGGCAAAATAATGGCACACGTATAATTCAGCATAATCTATGTTCAGACTATGTTAGAAAAAGAGCAACGTTATTAGATACTTCACGACTTATTCTTTCAAAATAAACTTTTTTTTTTTTTTATAAATTGACTTTTCATTCATCTTTACATGCCCTTCCTGCTTACGAGCGAGTGTGTATCAGCCGGGTGCTGTGCCAGACAGGAAAGCCTCCCCATAAGTAGGCTAGGTCATGATCATATAACCACTCAGAAATTTCATATAGTGGCACACTGGCCTACATCTCTTCTACAGGTTGTTGTTACCTTTTCCCCCTAGCGGTGCAAATTATTCATTATCCTCATTTTGATTCTAAGTGAGAACAGACACAGCTGTAAGTGACAAATATGATGCTTTCTGCATTGGGTCCCTGGCTGCGATACTTACTGAAGCCAGGTTTAAGCCTCATGAAACGTTACAACAACAAACTAGAGAGCGAGGGCGTTCAGATAATATCTGGTCTTGCCTGGTTTTCCAGGTAGACTGACAATAAAGAGGAGGCTCTGAGCAATTTCCAGACAGAAGTACTCTCCAAAAAAATGATATTATTACAGAACTCTCCAAATGGCAAAACTTTTTGACACCAAATCAAAGAAGGAATTTTTCTGTGGTGTTCCCTAATGTCTCGATGTCCTAATGTGGTATTTTGGAGGGATTTTTTGACCATCAATTCATAAGTGGTCAAAAATGGTCAAATTTTGCACCAAGTCTAATAACAAATGGTATCAACCCAAGAACTGCTGCAACAACTTATGAGACGTAGACAGGCATGGCAATCATATCCTTGGATCCTAATGTTATAAACCCATACACACCTTCAAAATTTGAATGGGCAAATGTTTATTACAGATTCATGACTAGACAAACTTGAGATACAGTGCCGAGTTCTTAAATCTTAAATAAACTGCAGGTTCCCAGCTCTCAGGTGATGAATGCCACTTCTGTTTAGCATCAACTTTTGAGCTTTTATCTCCCCCCTCGACACCCCCCGCCCTGCCCTCAAACGGGTCTAAAAGATGGGGGTGGAGTGGAAGAAGTTAACAACTGACTTCTAAGTATTTACACAACGGTCTGATTAGTCTTTGCTCTCAGGTATCAAGAGTGTCAGATAGTCGGCGGTGATAAAGATCATGAAGGAGGGCTTGTTTGGTGCTTTCAGCAAAGCCTTCGACTTTAGAACGAGCCGGTGAGTCGGGCAAAAGGGCAGCGGTTACTGCACCGTCAAAGTCAACCTTTGCAGGGATTTCTTCTCAGGTGGATTTGAGAGGGTTATGTTTACTGGGTTCGATTTCAGAGGATTAATTAGGATAGGTCAAGCAGAGCTCATAACAAGTTGTGTAAAGCCCAGATCACTGCACAGTCAACCAATCAATGTTTCAATCAGGAGCTCTGCCTGTTTGTTTACGAGTCCACCAGGACTGAAGTGAAATTAAAAACACACGTTCGCTCTCTTCATTTTTTCCATAATGACATCTGCATCATGCACGAAACGGCCCACGCATGCCCTCGTCCAAATGAGAGGAAGCACGGCACAAAGCCGCACAATGCATGTGCCACTCACGCTTAATCCCATCAACTCATAATGGCTAGAAACTGAATATATTAGTCACATATGGAATATATATTTATTATGTGCCACACATACAAAATGTAAAAACCCTATTTGATCTGTTGGTTAATGTCTGTGTATGAGCAACAGAGATAAATGACACACTGAAGGGGCAACGAAGCCAACAGAATCTGCAAGGCGTCAGGTGAGACTTGGAGAATTTTAAAATGCATTTACTTGATTTGCTGCTGTTTCTGAATTATAGCAATACATTGGACCAAATTATGTATACTCATTTAATAATTTGATTTAAATATAATTTATAATATAATATTACCTGGAAGTTTCCAAACAGCTGTTATTTGGATAAACCGATCACATACTGTTAGTTAAGGCTAGTTTGTCACCTGAATTTTTAAAAAAACTTCAAGTAGTAGAATGAAAAGCATGGTAGCTTTGCACTTGCACTCTGGGATACTAAACAGTATAGTTCAGTATACGCCTGGTGTTTTTAACGGGAGGAGGGTTATAGTTAAGTTATTTTAGCTTCAAGAAAATCAGTGTTTGGGGTCACGGAACAAAATAAACTGTCTAATGTAAAATTATTCTGTTTCACCATCATTATATGATGGTGAAATGTAATGCACAGGTTCATCTGCCGGTTAAATGATTCTGAGAATCAAATTGTTGTGGCACTGGTAAATATTATGTTCAGTGACACACGCTGCACATCTCACTTCTGGGGGCACTGGTATAAATGTCTTAAAAATGAGTCATTAGACTTTTTTTTATTATTATTATTATTATTCTCTGTGTTTTTTTTTTATTTAATTTTATTTTAAAAAATTTTTGTATGGACCTTGAGTCTGGAATAAAGCATATCTATCTATCTATCTATCTATCTATCTATAAAAATACAGACTTCTGTGTGGCAAAAAAATGAAGAAATTTGAGACATTTTGCTTTTTTGTCTGATGTGTTACTCAGGGTTCTCGGTATCAGATACCAGTTTTAGGTAAAATCTCCTTTACTAGTGCCCTTGATCAGCCCAGGGTCAGTGCTGATGCTGAAATAAAGTATCAGTGAATCAGTACTATAACCTGAAAGGAAAAATCAACACTGAAGCCTCTAAAAGCCAAGGAGCATCCATCAGTTCTGACTGGACACCTTGTGGGGTAACTGGCTAACTTTCATGCCCATGAGCTTCACAAAGTCATCAGTTCCCAACAGAGCATCAAGTCTGTTTCTCAGGCGGCCAAAAAGTTAAAAAAAAAAAAAAAAAAAAAAATCAAGTTCATTTGCTTCACAGGTGCCCTAAAAATGTGTTTTGGAATGTGTGTGTGGAGAACAGGTGTGTGACACGGTGATGTGTGTGTTTCCTCCGTGAGCCCCGCCTCTCTCTGTGTGTGTGTGTGTGTGTGTGTGTGTGTGTGTGTGTGTGTGTGTATCTTTAGTTTCACCATCAGCAGGACAGCACTGGGTCACTGACTTAATTACTGACGCTTCCAGTGTGTGGGGTCCACAAATAGTGCTAAGAACAAAAACGGGCCACCGAGCAGCGACAATAACAGGGATCCTCGCTCTCCTTCCCTGCAGAGCATCATCGACGGGGTGCTTTACAGATGCTCGCTCACGTGAATGCACACGTGTATCCAAAAAAAACAAAAAAACAAACACACACACATACAAAACTGACCTGCAGACACACGCCGAATCAATCCATCCCCTTGGCACACACTCCTATTCTACTAACCCACTTGTGAAGCCCCCTGTTGGAGGCGTCCTGCGGAGTTCAGAGCAGCCGGACTCCTGCTGTGAGGCGCTGGTCCGCCTCCCTGCCCGCTGACCTCTCTGCAACACGAGTTGCGTACACCGAGACCACAACAAAAGAACATCCGGACACATGAAACCCACTGACCAGGTTAAATTAGGCCAAACACGTAATCCCTGTTTGATCACACCTGTGGAGTCCACCTCAGTCGCGTGCCCGTCCTCAGCTCTAATATCATCACATCGGACAGCAAAAGTGCAATTTTAAAACAGTGCTGAGCGGAGATCGATCAATAAATATTGAGCCGATCAATACCGTAACTCAATATCGGTGTCGGTCCATTATTATTTTTACTGTCACTGTGAAATTGGCACTTGTGCGACCTTTTTTCTGGGAGCGCGTCACTCAGCAAATGAAAATTAACACATCTTAACAATAGCTTAACACAAACCTACCTGGAAATGTTAAATTGCTCTGGATCTGCATTTGATTATGATTCTTACAAAAATGCATGTCATTATTGGTGTTATTATGGTAGTTAAGATATCAGATACTGGTATCATCCTCAAAAAAAAAAAAAAAAAAAAAAGAAATATCGGAGGATAAAGAATGCATAAAGACCTCAACAATCATCTTGAAAAACTGAGGAACATTCGACAAAAATAATGCCGAGAGAGAACGTCGACCTGTTAGTTTTGGATTGACATCGCTGTGTGTCGAACCTGTATGCGCACTGCAGATTTTCTTTTTTAAGCCGAATGTAAGAAAAGAGACATTAAATGGCCTCAGCTAAGTGCCAGGTCGTTCTTGGCTGAAAAGAGCCTGAAATTAAAGTACGGCAGTGAAGTGTGTGGAGAGGCCGAGCCGCTTTCAAGAAGGCGAAATTCCAAAAAAAGAAAGAAAAATATAGTTGAACGAGTTCCCGATCACAAATGAATCTGGTTGTGCTGGTCAGCAGAGTTATAAATAACACCGTGTATAAAGTCCACTGATCAGTAAATACAGCGACACAGGGACGTGCCCAGATTAGAGTGTGTGTGTGTGTGTGTGTGTGTGGTGCAGCTCTCTCTTTATTAATGCGACCGTCTCAATAACCAGTTTCCTTTTTGCACAAGCGGTGAACGCCCACCACGACTTCCTTTAATGTTTTAAATCTTGTCAAACTAATTCTCCACAGGGACCATGAAGGCAGCATGGGCAGGCATTTTAACAGATCATTATCAAAGCAAGTTCATTATATTAAAACCATTTCCTCAAATAAAACAATAGGAGACGGCAGTTAAAGGCACATTTCACCCACACTGCATCCAAACTATTTTTTGCCTCTTGCTTTGCGTGTAACTCAGTGGTTTTCAAAGTGGGGTTCAGGGACCTCTGAGGGGTCTTTTGATGGTCGTAAAGGGGGTCCTCAGCAAAATGAGTTCAGTTTCACTATAATATAAATGATAAATAAATAAATTTAATCATTATAAATATAGCTTTCTTCTTCTTCTTTCTTCCTTACCTTCGTACGTGACCTATTTTTTTTTTTTTTTTTTTTTTTTTGACTTAACTGTCTTTTCCAGTTTTCTAGTATTTGTTTTGCTAATTGTCATTTTCTTCTTTATATATATATATATATATATATATATATATATATATATATATAGCTCTGGCCTTCTTAACATCATGGCCCAGGGACTACAGTTGAAAATTAGCTTTGGCTAACACTGACACATTTACAGCTGTTGCAGTTGTTAATTAATGTGTACTGTCCCTGATCAAATAAAGTCAAAAATAAAAAATAAAATAAATAAAATATATAAACCTTTCCCCCTGTGTGTCTGAAAGAAATCATGTGAAATTGCTGAGGTTTCAAAGGGTTAAATCACCAGACATTGCTTCAGCACAAACAGATGTACGAGTGATTATGTTTTAATCTCTCCACTTTGAACGTATTTGACAAGTACGACACTTAGACAACTTCTTAATTGACACAAACGGAAATATCTTTTCATATCAGAGTCCCCAGGGCAAAACAACTTCAAGTGGGGATCCAGAAGATGAAAAATTTAAAACCCTTGGTGTGACTGATGCTTCTAAAAAAAAAAAAAAAAATTTACTTTGAGGTCTTTTTTAGGGGTAAACTCTGAAATCAAACAAACTGACTGATGTTTTTCATTTTGAGATGTACAGGAAATGAGATATATCAGCTGTGCTATAGTTTTTGACGCACAACCATCTAACATGACATTTCATCTCCAATACCCCGCCCTCATTCAACTTTTTACTTGTGAGGGCACTTCAGCACCAGAGAGGTAGTTAAGCACAGTTTAGAGGATGAGTAAAACTTCCTCCCCCTGCCTTTCACTCACCCAGACCTTGAGGAAATAAAAGCGTGGGATGCAGCCAACAAATTATAACCTGTCAAAGCAGACAAATGCTGACATCATGTTGTCTGTCGGAGCACTGCAGCGCCGGGGCTCCCACTTCCCCCGGTTTCTCCTCCCAGCGAGTCTGTTCCTCATTATGGATGAGTCACAGCTTCCTAAAGCAGCGAAGTGACTGAACGTAATCACAACTGCACAAACTAAACCACAAGATGTACAGTTCACTCGACCTCGACTGACTCAGCCCTTACAAATGTGGATAGACGTGACTGAATTGTGGCTATTTCTGGTATATATCTTTTTTTTTCGTGTGTGTGTGTGTGTTTTATTACAACTTGAGATGCACTGAAGCAAACTCCAATTACCTGTTAAGGTGACAGCACAAGTACTGAACCTTAATATTAAGCATATTTAAAATAAATGGTTTGCCACTTTGCTTTGGAATACATCAAAATGTGTCTTTTTTTTGTTACTTTGACATTTCTTCATTCTGGAAAAACAACAACAATAACAAAAAACAGTGCTGCCAATCATCCACACGACCACTCTAACTCAATATGCTTTAAAAAAAAAAAAAATCAATCAAAAACAAACTGAACATGCCGGTTCTTACCTCCATCTGTTGACTCCGAGGTTGGAGGAGCCGGCGAACCAGGGGTCCAGGAAGTAAACACAGCGCACTGTGCCCGCCCCCCGGACGGCCTCCCGAAGTGATGGGTTGTCATGGAGACGGAGGCCCTTCCGGAACCAGTGGATGGAATTTGGGGCCATCTTATTCTGAAGTGGACGGTGGAGGAGAGGAAGTGGGGCAAGGTCGGAAAGAAAGGAAGAAAGAAAGAAAGAAAGAAAGAAAGAAAGAAAGGAAGATGGGGACAAATTACTAAATGAGAAAAACTGCAAAATGGACAAAGTGGATTTACACAAAGATGACGACGATGAATCTGTACATGACGACGCTCCTATTCCTTGATCAAGCCAAATTAAAAAGAACAGCACAACAGGAACTGTACCTCATGCCGTCAGCTCCCATTACAGAACATTCTGTTCTTTTAGCTGTGCTAAAAGCGTAACACTACACACTCACACACACACGCGCGCAGACACACGCACGCACGCACACACGCACGCGCACACCCAAATGCAGCCAATTTGTAACAAGGCCAGCGGTGTGGAAGTGCCAGGACATTGTGAGGAGGAACGCGTTCATAGAAATTATGGGACAAAACCCATCACAATAGATTTTTCTGGCTTCCACCGCTCACATAAATATTTTAGGCATCCAGCCAAGGTGATGCAGAGGGCTTACGAGTGCACCAGCTGGGTGAACTTCACTTCCTTGATTGCTTGGTCTGCAAGCAGCCAGCCGTCAGGAACGCCACGGTCAAACGAAATAACAGGTCAAGGACAACAGATGGAGATTCTGCACCCAAAAAAACGACTGACTGAATGCATGAGGGAAACTGTGCGGTGAAGAAGGGCCACATTATAATAAGTGAGCATGATCAGGTGCGAGACAGGGAGACAGACAGGTGTGTGTGGTGCAGAGGTACAGGACGGTAGCTATGTGTGTGAAAAGCTCTGAGTTTTCTCTCCACAGTGAAAGTCACGATACGCAGGATCCTAAATTAAACTTCTGGCTGCACTACAAAGAGCTCATAAACAAACAAACAAACAAACACAAAGCCGGCTGAGAGTAACTTGCCAGCGACAATTATTACTATAAATATTCTTCTTGTTTTCCTGCCCATTTTGTGTACAGAACAAGCAGCCAATCAGAGGAATGCTTGACACAGAGCCATTTTTTTTTTCCCTTTAATTTGATTGGCTCGCCACCAAACGGTGTATATTAGCAGTCTGAGAACAGAGAGCGACTAAATATAACTGCGGCACACAAACACTCCCAAAAAGTTATTAAGGATTTATCTACCACGTATAACTTTTATGAGCAGTTAGGGGCGCTGCATTTTATTCATTTATTTATTTATTTTTTAAATCACAAATGTTGTAAAGAAGGATCTTAATGAGCTGAGCCGAACTGAATGACCTAATGACCTATGGATAACTTGGGATCGCAATAATTCAGCATTATACTTTATCATCTTGTCATGTTGCAGAATCATATTGTGATTATACGGTATTTTGGGATATCGTGACACGCGTTTCTGCTGTCTTAACTGAGAATCGTGAGCATTTGTTGAAAAAAATATGCTAAAATAATTAGGTGTCAAACATGTGAAGGAACTTAAAAAAATCCTCCAGTGTTGTTTGACATCGTATCAAACATTACCATTCCATTCAAAGGGATGGACATTAATTCAAACAGTAAGTAAATAAATAATTAAATAAATAAATAAATAAATAAATAAATAAAGGGAGGGGTCAGATTTAGAAACAGCTGACACAAATGTGGGACAAACAAGCAATTTATCTCTAAGTAGGTTGACTAAGAGAGCCATGCAGACTCAATCATTCGGGGAACTTACACGCTTACTTCACGGATTTGAGTCCACATGTTCCTCACTTAATATTGTCCTTTGGCGGTTTCATTACTGTGGCTTTGGTGTGAGTTTTTATTGAGTTTTTTTTTTTGAGGGGGGTGGGTGTTCCGTCTTTTTTTTTTTTTTTTTTTTTTTTATATAAACTGTGGGCCTGTAATGCCCTTTGAGATTGCAAAGAGTGATTACAGGGATATAAATAAACTTGAACTTCATTTGAACTTCATGAGTCATATCGTGGCAAATATCAATACTGGGATCTTTTACAAGCACCGTGATATTTATTTCTCCCGAGTCGCCCCGATCTCGTAAAGAAACAGCAATAAGGCTCACGGAGACGAGGCCACGACACCCTGCACCTGCGTGACTCACAGTCCGATAACACAGGAGGAGAGAAAGCGACGATGAGCTGCATCACCAGGTGGCAGAGAGGAGGAAACCCGGAACATCCCGACCCGAACCTCAGCAGCGACGGCAGATGGCAACACAGGACAACGCCAGCCTGACTGCCTGCACGGCTTACCTCGAACAACACTAAGCCCTCAAAATGCCTCCCGTGTCTCAGATGCAGCCAGGAATGTCCCAGTGCAAGTGTGTGTGTGTGTGTGTGTGTGTGACCGTGCACACACACAACAGCAGAGGGGAGGGGCTGAGTTACTGGGAATAAGAGATGCTTTTGCTGAAGCAACGGCCCAGAACACAACATTAGAGGACTTTAATGTTTCTACGAGAAGTGTAAGAATATTTTCGGTGCATTATGAAAGTGCAGCGGGACAAATGAGGCTGTGGTGGGCCGCCACCGTCTGGGTAATGAATAGGAAGCGCCGCTATTAGCTGGATGGTTGGCTGACCGCCGGCTTGCTTACTGCTCAATTTAATTCTCTACTGTCATAACAAAACATGGTGAGGCATTATTCAGTTATTACGCTGTATATTCCTGGAAGAAACCCCCAGCAAAATAACAGACATGCCCAAGCTTTGGCCACTGTCAGCTTAAATCCTCACTTAAAACTATAATATTCTGCATTTCTTATCAATACTGATCTCTTTATGTCCTCCGATCATTATTTATGTACATTTTTCATTTTATGTTCTTGTGATCACCCTTGTCTTTGTTGTGAATTTCACACCGTGCCTTGAAAATAACTGTTTTATTCTCTGTTGAATGCATTTTATGCTTGTCATATATGTATACAGTGCACTGTATTACACCTGTATATGACAATTCAAATTCAAACGGACTTCCTTAGCATAACATATACGGCAAAGCGTCATACGCCTGCACAAATTCCAGTGACAGTCGGAGATAACTAATAAAAGTTAAGTAAGAAACTAGTTTCTCGAAATGATTAAGAAATTATTCCATTTCCAAATAACCATTCAAACAATTAAGGCTGTGACAACAGATTTTTGGCCGAGTGTCTCAGGTTGACTCAGTGGTGAAATGAGACCCAGCTGGCCTGCTCACGCTCATTCACAGATTCACCTATCACGGACTATTAAAGCACTAAATTCCCTGTTAGAAAAAAAAAATTAGACCATCTCCAGTCTCATTTGTTCCCTCATTTGGCTGACGGCAATAAGAGAGATGGCAGAGGAGTAATCGCTGCAGATTGTCCGTGGGAGGGGTTTTTTTTCTGACTATTTTGTACAAGTTTCTGGGCCACGAACGCCTCACTGTGGCTCTGTTTTAGCAGAGCGAGGCACCTTTCTGCCTCTATTTGTAGTTGCTGATGCACCACAAGTGGGAATTTCTGACACCAAGATCTTAAGATGACACTTTATATCGAAATTTGTCTTGCATCAGAGGCTCCAGCAAACCGTTAAAAGAACTTCACACAAAGTAAGAGAAAAATCTGCAGAGAGAGAGCTCAGCCTTGTGCGAGGACCACGTTCATAGTCACATGCAACCTCTGTGTTATTGGGAGGGGTGTGATCACACAGACCCTCTGTGTGTGTGTGTGTGTGGGCGGCTGCATAGGCCATGTGCGTGCGCATGTGTGTGTGTGTGTGTGTGTGTGTGAGAGAGTGGTGGGAGGGGGGATCACAATCTCCCTGCCTGAAGCACCAGCACATCACTCTGATAGATGGATAATAACACAGCAGGAGAGAGAGGGCGGCGATAATGGTTATGACTGAAGAGGGAAAGTTTTCTGAAACACAATCGCAATCAAACTGATTTTGCTTTTGGGAGGGTTTTAAGAAAACAACAACGAGAGAGAAAGAGGGGTGGGCGACGTACAGAGAGCTAATTCCAAGGCTGACCGAGAGCAACAGTGCAGGAATGAAGTTTTGACTGCTCCCTCGGTTATCACTGAGTCAGTTTTCAGATGACGTATGAACGGCAGCGAGCAGCCGGGTGGATTGCGACACTGAATCGTCACGCACAGAGATGGGTAACCCTGTGTGTGTGTGTGTGTGTGTGTGTGTGTGTGTGTGTGTGTGTGCAGGACAGGCAGCGCCAAACACTCCTCACTGCACAAACCATGACACCCCACCCAAAACAATACATTTACTCTGAGTTTTCTGTCCGCTTGTAGACCTGATATGACCCTGCAGCTGCTATTCAAAACGGTCTTACACTGATTTTTTTTTTTTTTTTTTTTTTTTTTTGTACACCCTGCAGTTTAAATGTACACTTTCAGTTCAGCTTTCTGGACGCCTCTGCTCATCAAAACAAATCCAAACAGTGTTCATGGACGATGTGGCCGAGTTAAGCTTCTTCATTAAAAGACTCTTCCTAACAAACAAGACTCATTATAAATCATTACACTACATACCATCCATTATACACACAACTTTCCATGTTGATCCATGCATCACACACACACACACGTGCTCACGTTCAGCCTATTAGCAATTGATAGTCTAAGTCTCTCGCTCTCTCATTCTCTCTCTCTTTCCCTCTCTCTCTCTCTCTCTCTCTCTCTCTCTCTCTCTCTCTCTCTCTCTGTCTCGAGACTCAATGTACCAGACTGTACCGGCAACACAGACATCATCTTTACTGGCATTAGCGAGGACTTAACACACCACATCACCATACATCACTGCATATTACACACAATAACCATACATCACACACACACACACATGTATAACACATACATAAACATCATTTTCCATGCTTTTTTCATTCATCAAACACACTCATAGAGTCTCTCTCTCTCTTATGACTGGCAACAAACATCATCTTTATTTTACAAGCTGATGAATGTACGATTGTATGGAGTCTTATAGGGGAGGAAATGACATCTTAATTTAAATACACCAGAATAAACAAGGAATTCGAGTGCAATAACTTGACTTGAACACCGACCCTTTTTTTTTTTTTTTTTTTTTTTTTTTTTAACCCCCCCGGTGTATGTAAAACAAGCCAACAGCATCCCTCAGCTCCGGATATACATGATGGCCAATTTTAACACATTATGTGATATTATTATGAGAGATGATATTATTAATGTTATGGTGCCAAAACACCCCCCCTCCTCCTCGGTGTCAAGTGGCTCCGGTCACACTGTGTCCAGATGGAAATTAGGTCACACCGTCTCTCCTCCATACGGCTCATTTTCGCTCATTGCTTATTGGCGTGACTTCACATTTAAACTTCGACTCGCACATTAACCGAGCCGCCGAGGGGGGAGTCCCCACAAAAGGCGATAAAAGCCATCATTTACAGCCACGAATGTCACATTCAGTCAAAAGTTCAAAGCCTCAACATCTCCAGAAAGCAAAACGGGGTCAGCAGAGCGATCCTTACATAACGTGAGCCGGTGGCGCTGTTTATGGCAGCGGCTGTAACAGGAGCGGTCTTACCTTGCGCTGGCTCCCCGGAGGTGATATCTATGTCAAGCCCAAAGAAGCAATCATTTCTTCCCGACGGGTTAGTGGTGGTGGGTGTCTCGGCGTGCTGAGAGGAGCCTCTGGCCGCTGAGGTTGACAGGAGCCAAGTGTGAAACCCTCCTCTCCTTCTGGTCTCCCTCTTTACCTGCTGCTGCACTAGTTTGTTTCATAAGAGTTTGGCGTACTGCGCATGTCCCGCCCTCTTATCCCACTCTCATGGTGCGTTCAGGTTTTGCTGGGATTAGAAAAAAAAAAAAAAAAAAAAAAAAAAAAACGACCGCACCAGGCTTGGCTGAGCCGTAACCATCCCTGCGTTCCAAATCGCATACTTATACTTTTTACTTTTAGTATGTACTGCAGCTGCCCTTACAAAGTATGTAGTTTTGTATTTATTGGGTTACATACTAATTCTTTTTTTCCCTACTAAATAGTATGGTAGTATGGGTATTGGAACGCAGGGCATGTCCTGAAAACAACTCAACTCAATTCAACTCAGCTTTATTTATATAGCACTTTAAGAACAACCACAGCTGAAACAAAGTGCTGTACAAAAATGAAAAATAAAACAGCAAAAACAGAAAGAAAAGTAGAAAGATTAAAAACAATCAAACAAATTAAAACAGAGCCAGGTCTGATGCTGGAATTTAAAATCAGTGTGCATAAATGATCATAAAACCACAAAACAGTAAAAGTAATAGAACAGTAAAAAGGAATATAAACAATAGAACAAATAAAACAGAGCGACGTCTCATGCTGGGTTAAAAGCCAATGAGTAAAAATGGATTTTAAGACTGGTTTTAAAAACACATAAATAACATCGTTTTTGCTTCATATTTCATGGCTTTTCCTGATTGAATCGGGATAAGTTGGGATAGCGATTTATTTTCAATTTCTATTTCAGTGTTTCAGTGTCTATATATGTTTTCAGTTTTAAATGCGTCTCTGGGGTCAAATCGACCTGTTTAACATGTCACACATTTTTTAAAGTTGTTTTGGACACTGAGGAACTATGGTATTTGTATTCATCCAAAAACTTTCTCTGTGTATGCATGTTTTATTTAAAGAGCTATTTAGGTAGCTGACATGAAAAATAAAGTACTTGGGTAAGATATCTTAGCATAATCATGTGTGGAGGTTTAAATTACTGGAGTCAAACTGACCCCAATTGTTGAAAAATGTTAGTAAATTTGAATTTAGGTAGCAGGAGGTTTAAGGAGGTGTTTTGTTTCCTTGCAAAGTACAATTTCCACTGATAAATGGTAAATTCCAAATGAAAAACAAACCCACACTATGTAATTTTTATCAACACAGATTTATATATACATAAAAGTGAACCCGAAATGTTGTGTGTTTCAGCACAATTTGGATCAAAAGCTCTTAAAAGCATGAAGAAGAAAAATGGATTTTGTTACCATGATAGAAGAGCATCATTTGGAAAAGTATGAAAGACCCTATCCTTTTTTAACATATAGGCTACTGTAATTTTAATTAAGGAATTTTAGAAGTGCAATCATGAAAAGACATACGTTATGAAAATGATTCATTTTGTGAAAAAAAAAATGAAATAAATCTATAAATGTGTCAAGCTGTTTCCTCAGTGCTCGTGACGTCAGAATTCATGATTTCCGATGATGTGAGCAGTATTTTTTTTTTTTTTTTTTCCAAGCCCGATACTCAGATTTCCTGTTTTTTCCGCGACACGAGAACGCGGCATCTGGCCCTTTCCGCGTGAGACCCGACATGGCCCGAATCCGCCGCTCCCATTGGTCCGCATCGCGTCACGTGTGCGTTGCCGGGTCACGTTTAAGAAGCATGGAAACACGGAAGTCCATTCTCACTGCGGCGGAGGCGTGGATCGCTGCAGCGGCAGGAGGAAAGTGGAAGATATTCATTATTTCAGAGTTTAAAAATATATTTTTTTTTTTTTTATCTTTTTTCTATAGAAACAATAAGATCTGGTTGATGTTTTTATGGTAACAAAGACGATATTTTTTTTTTTTTTTTTTTTTTTTTTTTTTTTCAAATTAATCTCATTTTTTTTCTTGCCACATTCCACATTCACAAATGCAAGTTTACAAACAAACAAACAATAAAACTGATTTGTATTCATACAAGGGTTGGAACAACATCTGTCAGCAATGTATGCAAAGTTTGTAAGTGAATTTACTGTCTTATACTCGTGTTTTTTTTGTTTGTTTGTTTGTTTGTTTTGTTCATCTTTTTTCTCTTTTAAGGTTTGTTTTGTTTTTGCTGTATTTTTCTCCTTTGCACTGCTTTATCTTTTCAGCACTTTATTCACGACTTAAAATAAAGATTTACACACATAAAACAAAAATTAAACGAACATTTAAAGGGGTAATTCGCATTTTTGGACATGAAGTTGTATGAAATCCTCCCTGGCAGTGTGATGCATGGCCTGGTCAAAGCTCTGGCCTCCTGAAGGGCTGAAATAGGTGCTTCTGGCTAGTTTGCTGGGGTCACAAAAATAAAGTCTTGCTTCTCAAAAAACGTGCATTCACAATAGTAATTAATTTCCGTCAAAAAAGTCAGACTTCACAATCACTCGGCTCCATTTTCGCTCCAGCAGTGTCAGTGGGAGCTCCCACCGCTCTGTCAGCTGTTTCAAACACACACACAGAGAAGTTTATTATCAGAGAAAGAAAAATAAAAAAGGTGCAGACTTGTGGTTTTCCCGGCTGTAGTAACAACAAAACCTCTCAGCGACAATCCTCTTGGACAACTTTGGCCTCCTGGAGTCGGTTTGAGCAGCGAAACCGAGATGGAAAGGACTAAAAAAAACTTTGTGTGTGTCGTGGCGTTTCAGCAGAGACGGTGATGTTGAAGAGCACTGCTGTGTCAGCCCGCCAGGCTAGAAATACACATCATATAACCTTAGATGATGGACATTATTATTATTATTATTGTGAAAGTGTATTTGTCACGGGCTGGTGAGGATGAACAACGGAAAAGAGAGTTGAGATTTTCTGTTGTCAGCTTTGTAGGTCAAACATGTTGTGTGTCGCTTCAGAGCGCCTCGCAGTTTTTATGAGACCGCTCCGAGAGTGCTGATATGTCCAGATATTGTTGTCATAGAAACAAAACCGACGGCTAATAAAAAAAAAAAAAACACGCTGTTTCTGATGAGACGCTGGATTGAGACTCTCCGCGGGGCCTTGCAAGTGCCGTGGTTTCCTGTCAGAAAAAAAAAAAAAAAAAAAAACTACTATCTGCTATCTACTGATAGTGTTGGAGCGCAAATGGTGCAGAGTGATTGTGAAGTCTGAGTTGTGTGACAGAAATTTTTTACTATTGTGAATGCACGTTGTTTTGAGAGGCAAAACTTTTTATTTTTGTGACCCCATGCAGCAAACTACCACACTCAAGGAGGCCAGAGCTTTACCCTGATGTAAAAACAAACAAACAAACAAAAAAAAAAATCACTTTTCATGCACCACAAAACTGCGAACTATCCCTTTAATCAACACGCATGTCAGTGGCAACACAGGCCACCGTAGTTTTTTGTTCTATAAAACAGGTTTGTGATCTGTTTTGCAGCCTACAATGTAAAATGTCAATGAAAATTCATGAAGCAAAAAAAAAAAAAAAAAGAAAAAGAAATGATAAGATGCTGAAAGTGACCCTAAAGATAACAGGAGGGGTAACAGCTGTTCTCCTAAACGCAGAACTGATATTTTTACTCTCTAAACTCCAGCTGTGTGATAAAAACGAAGCCGTCTCGTGTCAGAAACTCTCTCCAGCGGTTTGACGACGACACGCGGAGGAAAATCCAGCGCTGCCGAGTCCGAGCGAGGCCGCCGTCGCTCCGCCTCCGCTGTTTATTCCTGGCGTCGCCGCAGTCTTGTTTGCTTTCACTTGTTCCTGCTGTCGCTCACGAGCTCTCTCAGCATTATTTTTTATTCTTCAACAGAACGGAACAGAAAGCTTTTATTGTCATCTCCTGATCACTGCAGACAGTTGAAGACAAGACGCGCACATCCAATAAACACAAAACTAAAATAAGCAACATAAAAGAATGGATGTGGCACTTAAAAATGTCATATAGTGCATTTGAAATGTGAATTAAAAGTGGAAAGTGGCTTGGCAGATGACGGCATCTCTCTGTAGTGTGTGTGTGTTGCTGGAGTTAATGCATTCCTATTATTTATTATAGTGTTTCCGCTTTATTCGCTCTTTTTTCCCCTCTTTATTCTTACATTCCTCTTTCTCTATCCACCTGTCTCTCACTGGTTGGGTTACATGCACAGCCACATTTCTCCTCTTAAATTTCCCTTTACGTAAAGTTTTTTTTTTTTTTTTTCCCCATATTGGACACCATTGCAACGTTCATTTCTGTATCTGTGTCAGTATAATTTACACTGAGTGGAATATTCAAACCCGAGATGCTGTTGTTTTATGGCTGCAGCATTAAAAAAAAAAAAAAAAAGAAAAAAGAAAACATTAGGCTGTTTTGTGCATCATTTTATTCACATTTCATTGTAATTCAATGGGATATTTGTGGAGTTAAGAGCAGGCATCACTGGGGAAGCCGTCCATGCCATCCGGTGTCGCTTAAAGAAGAGAGATTCCCATGCATGTGAATGTGGACAGTCTCTCTCTCTCTCTCACTCTCTCTCTCTCTCTCTCTCTATTCTTCTTCTTCCTCTTCTTCTTCTTCCTTTGCATCAGTCACTCTCTCCGTCTGTCTCTCTGTTCCTGACTGTCAGCAGATGGTAGAGGACGGAAGAGTTGGGCAAAAAAAAAAAAACAGCCCTTAACCCCATTTGCATCATTTCAAACCCCTCACTCACTCACTCACTCGTTCACTCACTCCCAGTGTGTGTGTATGTGCGTGAGTGTGTGTGTGTGTGTGTGTGTGCGTGTGTGAGTCGGTCGTCATCGCGCCCTGGCAGCATCAGCAGACATGTTGCCTCTCGGTCTGTTTCTGAAACGTCAAACTGTGTGAATGACAAGCCGACCTGCTTATAGGCTGTTACTATTTTTCCACGTTGTGACGCACAGCAGGAAGCGGATCCGTCCGTTTCTGCGTCTGAAGCGGCCGGAGGAAGAATCTCCCTCCAACAAAAACATAATTCTATATTTGTGCGGCAAAACAGCGCTAGAGAGTGCTTTACAGGCAACAAAACGACGAGAAAACATCGGTAATGAATCAAATATTAAACTGCAGAATAAAACCAGCAACAGAAAAAAGAATAAGAAGAATAAAAAAAAAACCACAATAAATCATCATAAATCATATGACAGTTTCTGTGAGTTTTATTATAGACGTATTTAGTTTTCCAGGACTTTAAAGAGAAACTGAACCCCAAAGCCAAATCTCTGAAGCCTGCCCTCTGCTGGTGAAAAGTAGTATACCTTGTCCTGGGTGGCTGGTGGATTTAACTAAAGCTGTTTCATTTTTTTTTTTCTCTATGATATAAATGTGATATTTACAACTGGAGAAAAGAGGGAGGCTCCCAAACAAAGCCCCGGCCAAGTGTGAGTATGATCCGAATATGAGTCAGTATCTGTGCTCGTGATGAATGAAAATCCTCACTGGGAAGCTGACTGTGTCCACGTTGTGTGATAGGCCAGTCACACACAGCGATCCTCCCCTACACACACACACACACACACACACACACACACACACACACAGTGACAGCCTCTCTGTCATTGAGTACGTTTCCATGCACACCATATTCAGATTCGGGTCAATATTCTGGTTAAGGTGATTTTCTGCTGCAGCAGCTGGAATATTCTGTTTCCATGTTACTTGGCATGTTCCCGTGTTTCGGCGTATTCCACGCTCTTATGTAATGCAACACTCAACCTGCAGGGGGCAGCAGTATGCATATAGGTGTCTGGTCTGCTGGAAATACAGAAGAAGAAGAAGAATCTGTCGCTATTTCTGTGTTTTCTCCCATCGATGTCCTCCATGATATTTTCAGTCTCTGATCAGCTGAAGGCAGACTGCAGTCTCCTGGGTCTCGCTGCTGTTCGCCATGTCGTTCTCCCCGCTTGCAGTAACCATAGCAACAAAGACGCCCCAGGATTCCTTGCGAGTCGAGCATGCGCAGACGTGACTGAATATTCCGGTTCGGGGTGTTTTCAGATTAAGGTGTTTACATTAAGGTGCACAATATTGCGGTTGGAACAGGCACATGCCAGGGGTCTGATTCAGAATATTCTCCAACTGGAATATGACCTTAATCGGGTTCGGTGTGTTTACATGACTCGTGCGCAACCGGAATATTGAGGATATTCTGAAGAATACAGGAACATGGTGTGCATGTAAACGTGGTCACTCACTCAGGTGTGACAGCTCACGTCACGTCTCTCTTCAGTAGCGGTCAGGTGTTTTCCAGCTCGCTCTTCCCTCGGTCTGTAGTCACTGACAGTCAGAAGAGTTTCTGCTGAACTTGATCGGTAACAGACGCGCTGCTTTTGAGCAGACAGGCTGAATGCGGCTCTTACTGGCTGGTTTTTGATATAAAGTCAGTTGGAAAACAGATGCGGTGCAGAGTCACAGTCTTAACACACACACACCACTTATACACACACATAAGCTGAACACACAACGTACATTATTATTTTTAATTTTATTGGCTGCATGCACTGAGAGTCTGACACTTTCTCACTGTAGTTCATAAAAAATAAAGGTAGTAGGAATATAAATATTACAAATTAAGCTATATGTATGTGTATATATACTCTCTCTCTCTCTCTCTCTCTCTCTCTCTCTCTCTCTCTCGCTCTCTCTCTGTCATTTCAATTCAATGCCTTTTTTGTGTACAACAAAATGAAGTTTCTCCAGAGGATCACGTGAAAACACACACATGAAAGACTGTAATAAATAAGTATACTGCACATACCGTACAATACGAGCTATCGATTAGCTAACATTCATGTTAACGGTCTCTTACACGCTTTGGCATGACGTCAGGCTGAGCGTCGTCTAAATATGGGGAATTTGATCAAATGAAGAGTAAAAATCCAGAGGGACGTCGGGTCAAATTTCACGGTAAAACAACAGATTTTATAACCCGTTAGCTCCCGTTAGACGACACCTAACGTTAGCTGTCATTTGTTAGCGTGACGTGACGCGATAGGAAAGGTGTAACTTGATTCTCGAATATCAGCAAACATCGAGGACACTTTTATTACAAATTAAAGAACAGATTTCTGTATGAAGTTTGTACATTTAACATCCAACACACAAGTTTGTTGTGAACACGTTAGCAGTGAGCGTTTGGAAAATGTCTGCCATGGGATTATTGTGGTATTCTGGCCTAAATGTGTTTTTTTTGTTTGTTTGTTTGTTTGTTTGTTTGTTTTTTGGATGTGATTTGAAAAGATGCCGCCGCTTTTGCCAGCGAGTAAAAATCTGAATTTTCTTTATTCTTGAGAAATTTCTTCATCATCCACCAACATCTGAGGGTTCCTGAAAGTCACTAACTGTAAATAAAAAAAAAAAAAAAAAAAAAAAAAAAAAAGTGTAATAAACTGCAATAAAATGAGTTTTAAGGAGTTGATTTTCTACACTAATCCACATCCATGTGTTTGAAGCATATTTTTGCATATTTAATGTATTTTAAATCAGATTTTAATGTTGTTTTGTGTGTTTTATGACCGTGTTCCTTGGTGTTGCTGTCAGTTCTTTACACACTTTCAACAGCATGAAAACTGTTTGACTGTATTTATGCAACAGGGAGAAAAGAGATGGAAATAAATAGTGTGCTGTGTTACGTTGCTGTGGCTCAGTCTGTTTATTTGACCTTCACTACATTTTTTTTTTTTTTTTTATCTCTGCCGGCTTTATTTTAGTTCTGTTTTCCTGCGTTTATCTTTGTGTTTTATCTGTGGGATTTATTGTTTTGTCCCCCGTCTTTTATCGCTCTCGATTGTGAAGTAGTTTGTTGACTGTGTTTCATAAAGGTCCATATAAATATAGTTTATTATTATTATTATTTGTAGAGATAATTATTTTTTATTATTATTTTTTTTTTTTATCCCTGCCTTGTGAAAGCAGCTCCACTGTGAAACCTGCAAGGCTTCAAATAATCTGAGCTGCATTACCACCATGGAAATTACAACCCAGATTAACAAATCTTCCATTAGGAACACATTCTGTCTGTAATATCTCAAGTTTATCCACCATGTTGAATTAAATGTGACTTAACAAAACCAAATAAGATTGCAGTAATGACCAAGATTATTATAGTTTTGTGTTTCTCATTAGTTTTTATTTTCGTTTTGACTTTTTCTTTTCAGTTCCAGTTTTGGTTTAATTAGTTTTAGTTTTAGTTTTGGTTTAGTTAGTTATCATTTTTCATAAGGCCTCGTGTTTATTTCTATTTCAGTTGACAAAAATGTTTTTTCACACCCACTTTTCATTATTTCATTAGTTTTAATAAATGATAATGGTAAAGCAGTCTACACTGTAATGTGATGTGGCTTTTCAGTGTAACGCTGTATCTCATTACAACCCTTATAACTCACCAGCCATCCAGTGATAAAGAAGTAGAAATATGAAAAAATGATTTGAACAGAGTCGGGATGCCTGATAATATCGACACATCATCACTTTAAAATGAAAATTGCTTCAAAATGAAATATTGGAAATGAACATTTCCAACGTGCCGACGTGTGAAATCGATCAAAGGATTGTCTCAGGGATGAATCTTACAGTTTTGTTTGAAAGGAAAATATTAGATAAAATTAAATATGTCGTTTTCCTTTCTTGCCCAGTGAGTGTGTTTCATGTCTGTGTCTGCCAGTGGGCCTTCACAATAAGAGCAGGCATAATAAAATGTACATTAAACAGCAGGAGAGGCTTCATGTTCTCTGTGATTAGGTGGGAAAAAAATACATGCATATATCTGTATCTGCATCAGCAATCGACCAAAAGGATCGGAAAATATTGGCATATCGGATATCGACCCAAAAAAAAAAAAAAAAAAAAAAAACGTGCATCCCGAGAACAGAGTTTAAAAAAGAAAAAAATGTTGCTCCTTGAGTCTGTCCCTCATTTTACAGAGAGGAACACTTTCATTTCACCCCATCCTCCTCCTCCTCCCAAAAAATACATAAAATAAAATATATAAGTTTTCATTTTCATGTCTGATTTGGCATTTTAATGTAAAAAAAAAAAAAAAAAAAAAAAAGCTGGTTTAAATTATTATCATCAAATTATTTGAGCAGACTTGTAAAAGATGTGTCTGTCCACTTTCATTTTACTTCTCCTCTCAGATATACTGCTATTTTTTATTATGATATATATTTTTTAAAACCTCTGTCTAATAATATTTCATAAAATGTTTCATGTCAAATTTTCTCTTGCAGCTTTTTTTTTTTTTTTGTTAACATCAGTTTAGTCAGCAGAACTGGGTGCCATGACACCTGAAAATCATCACATCATCACCATCTAATACTGAAAAACAACAAATGGCAGCCTAATGTTGAGTTACTTCCCAGTCCAGTGAAGTAATCATAATCAGGGATGAACCTGACTGTCATTCCGCTCGGTTAGACAGCCACAGGTGAGAGAAGACAGACAAACAAAACTCTCTCTCCGTCCGCGGTGAAACCAGAGCAGACGTGACGGGGGTCGGCGGAGGCGGCGCGCCCACGCAGGCCGGTGGGAGGCTGCCCACGCCGCCGCCTGCGAGCTGCGCCGAGGCTGGGAATAGACTCGCTGCTGCCAGATTACATGGTCATCACCAGTCTGCTGCTCCTCGGGACGCAATATTAAACCTCTAATGAGCATTGAAACTGCAATATTAAACCTCTAATGAGCTTTGAAACGTACTGCGATGATAACTGTGACGATAATTACACCCAGAACACGCTCTGCTTCTGTGCTTTGTTCTTGAGTTCAAATGTTTTTTGCAAAATGAAAGATTACACTGCATCTTAAAAAAGCATCTTCAGTGTTAAAATCTTTTTTTTGTTTGTTTGTTTGTTTGTTTTTTTTTTCAAACAAAAATCTTCCAGTGAAATGAGCTAATGCTTCTTCTTTCCAGCGCAGTTTAACTGGTTTCAAGAATTTTTCAGGGAGTAAGCCCACGAAGATCAAGAACATGACACTGGATTCAAGAAAATTCAGGCTTCACACTGAAAATAAGTGGGACTCTCATCCCACACACAGATTTTTTTCACTCAGTTGAAGAAAAACAAGATTTTAACCTGCAAACAGTCCAACGGTCAGGCCGTCTTTCAGGTCTCTGCCACTCAGGAGCCGTAGCGGGTGAAAATGGTATCATATGAAACTAGAACAGACAGGAATTGATTTATTTTCATGCAGGGTTGTCAGCAAGGGAGGAAAATATCGCTCCAAAGTTTGGTTAAATTTTGGTGAGGGAAAAACCTGTCATGTCTGTTTCCAGTGGGGTCCCGTGACCTCTGACCTCCAGATGTGTGAATGAAAATGGGTTCTCTGGGCAGCCACGGCTCTCCCCTTTGCAGACACGCCCACCTTCTGCTAATCCCATGCAGTTTGGGCCCCAAAGCCTGCAGTCCACATGTGTTCTTGTGGCCTGTTGTAAAATGGTGTGTGTGTGCAGACTGGGGCCTAAACAGTCTTGGAGCTGCATCAGTTGGCTTTGACTGGAAAGCTGAGACTCTTGTGGATTCAATGAGCCACATTTGATTCCTGTGTGATGATGTTGGCCCCCATAGCAGCCATTTCACTGCAGGCAGAGCATTTTGTCAAACTGGACGTTGCTGGAGAAAATGACCTCTAGTGACCTCTAGGAGAATCACAGCCTCATCATTTGTGTCATCAGACACAAACTAGAAAGCGAGGTCGTTCAGAGGAGCTGTGGGTTTCCAGGTCGGTTGACAATAAGGTCCAGTTTCTGACACATTTACACAACAGAATTCTCATCATATAACCTGCTGAAAAAAATGCAGTTCTTGCAGAAATCTCCAAATGTCAAAAATTTTTGACACTAAACTGAGCTGTATTTTTCCTGCGGTGTTCCTCAAGGTCTCGGTGTCCTAATGTGGCATTTCAACGGTTAAACGGTTAAACGGTTAAATTTTGCACCAAATCAGTGTAACAATCGCTGTCAGCATAAAAATTGCTGCAAAAACTTCTAAGCAAATAATTATGCAATACTAAATATGCCAAACAAGAACGACAAAACACAAACTACACCAACAGTAAATGAAAGAAAAAGATATGATCGAAACTCTGACCAAAAATAAAGCAATTATCTTAAATAATCAATGAAACAATACTGATGGCTCCTACAGGAATTGCTTTAATTTTACAAACTTTGGTTCCCATAAATCTTGTCATACAGATGTCACGTCCACATCTGTAAATCTTAAACTGAAATGGTGAAAAATCTCACAGTTTAGGCTTTTAAAATTGCATTGTGAGGTATTGTCGGTGCTCTTCCATAATCTGACAAACCTTTTGACACTTTTTTTTCCTCCAACCATTCACAGAGAAACCTGTCTCACTCCAGTCGGTCTCCTAAAGGGAGGATGTTTGGTTAAATGCAGGGTTAGGGTTAGGTTCATCTGTTTAATTATGAGAACGAGGAGAAGGATTCAGACCTGTTCCTCCTCCTGCTCCTTCTCCTGCCTGTGTTTGTTTCTGTACAGCGTGCACGGATCCGGATCACACGGGCCGCAGTGTGTGTGTGATTACACTGTTACTCAAGCTACTTAGAGGAAGTAATCTGTTGCTGCATGTAAACACCAGATTGTGTTTACAGCTGTTCAGAAAGCTGGGATATTCCAACATTACGACAGCGACGGCCACTTCTGCAGCCGCTGCAGCAACGGCCGCTGGTTGAATAACAGAAAACCTGTCTCACTCCGGTCTGATTTGGTGCATAAAAAATCTCTTGACAACAACAGGCAGCGGCTTCTCGGGAACTCTGTGTCAGTATTCTTATGGTTTCTGCTGGAAAATCTTGTTGTGTTTGTCACCATTTGGTTTAAGTTTCAGATCACAGCAAAAACCTTGATAGTTTTATTCTGTTTGTATTATTTGTGTCACATTAATTAATATTGAAGTCAGCCAATAGGAGAGCCTCCACGTTTTCTGCTGTTGCTTTACCTGAACTGCTACACACATCCTCCACACAGGACATGTTTGACCCGGCAGGTCTGTAAACACATCCAGTAAACACTGAGAAATGATGTGGGAACTGCATTTGTGCCCACATTATCTATACTTAAAGGTCATCTCTGCTTTGAAGGCAAATATGGTATTGATATTTTCATGTGTTTTGTGGAAGAAAAGCCCAGAAAGGCTAATAAAAAATTAAAGCCACATGGCAAAACCTGCATTTTAACAAGACGTTCAGTCTCAGCTTCAGTCTTAAAATCTTTTCTTTTTTTCCTTCAATGTAAAGAAAATCTGCCAGTGGGATTAGATAATCCCATTTATTTCCCATGCAGGATTTTTTTTTTTCTTTTCTGGGAACAAGTATAAGTGTGTTGAAACAAGGCAGAATAAGGCAGATCAGCCACTAGGATCAAAAGAATGTCACTTGATTAAAGAAAATTCTGGAAACAAGTTGATTATTGGAAATATCCCAGTGGAAATTTTAATTTTTTTAGTTTTATTTTATTTTTTTATGAATTTTATTTTTTATTTTAAATTTTTACTGTATTTCTGTATGTTTATTGTATGTTTATTATATTTAATTTGTGTATTATTTATTTATTTAGTAAGTTCATTAGTTATTTGTTTGTTTTTTGTTTATATTTTTGCTAATTTATAAATCAGATTTTAACAGTGAAGATGATTTTTTTTTTTTTTTTTTACAGTGTACAACTACCATCTCTGGTACTACTAGTGTTCAGCGACTTCTCCCAACAAACTCTTTGACATTTATTAGACGGTCGGTACAGCGTGCATTAGTGTTCAATACCCATGTAAATCTAAGTCCGCGGTGACTAATCCCTCCTGACAAATCTCACATTGACAAAACTCTCAGCTGCGTTTTGAGGAGAGTTCTCCAAGACTACAAAGAGTGGGCTCTGAGTCACAAACGGAGGACTCCCGCCTTCCTCCGACTCACTGACAAGAATAGAAACCTACACGCACATGGCAGGACACGCACACACACACACACACACACCAGAGCGAGAATTGAGTGTGATCACACGTACAGGTGCTTTTCTCTGGTCCAAATCATAGTGGAAAGAGTTACTTTGGTGCATTTGTGCATGTCTTGTATTTGTGTTTGTGTGTGTGTGTGTGTGTGTGTGTGTGTGTGTGTGTGTGTGTTGGAGGCAGGGTGGACATTTTGGCAGTGTGTTCTGGTGTTACACTGATTGTCTGGATTGAGTTGCTGCAGCTAAAGTTAAATACCTAAAATGTGATATTTCCAACACGGTTAATTTGATTTTGAAAAGATGTGATCAGATTTTGACACATTATGGTCAGTATTATCACGTCTGCGGCGTGGACACGGTGCGTGTGACCTGTCATCCTGTCGGCTTGGAGATTCAGCATCTAAGCAAATCTGATTCCAGTCTCTTTAACTTCAGCTGAGCACCGTGGATTTGTCTTGCCTGTCTGTTTTTCTCAGGTGTTCATGTCAGGTAAGAAACGACCACCACGCTCAGCTCTGGGTTAAAGTCGGGTACACGCTGTGCGAGGTTGGGCCGTCCCAGACGAAAGACGACCAACATGATGGAAATGTGTTGACGTCTTTCGTCGTGGCTCCAAAACGACACTTCTACACATGGCTGTTGTCACCGTCTTGCGACCAGAGATAGGCTGGGACAAAATTCGGACAGAAATTTCGGAAAACCATCTCACATTGTGACCGCTGCTACAACCTTCATCTTCTAACCAACCAATAAAAACACAGCATACACTGATACGCTGATCAACCCGACAGTGGTGCTAAAAACAGTGATGGAGGTAAAACGGGCAAAACTAAATATTATAACTGGCGTTCCAACACAGAAAACGACCGGGTCCACATTCTCCTCCTCTTCTTCTTTGGATTTCTTTTGGGTTTTTGTCCAAACACATTGAAATCACAATTGCAAAGTTTCTTTACCACGACAGCGCAGACCCTGATGGATCACGTACGCCGATGACACCTTGTTGTAGATTGACTTGCGTCGTAGCCTATAAGATTCAGTTGTGTTTTGCATATCCAAGTTTATTAGATCCACAGTTTGTCTTGCAGTAAACTGATAAGATTGCTGCACCATAAGTCCCTTGTTGTAATCCCTAGGCTTAAAGTCATGTCACACTGGTAACCTTAAATGTTGGACAGATTTTTTTGAAGATATTCACTCTGGCTTTTGATTTTCTAGTCCGGATTTCAGTTTGTTTTATTTCAGTTAACAGAAATAAAAATAAAAACTAAACTTTAGGGGGAAAAAAGAAAACTAACTGAAACAGTATTTTATTTTTACAAAACCTAACTAAAAGAAAATACAGAAAATGTTGTGCTGATGTTTATTGAGATTGGGACGTCGACATGACTGATCTGTCATGTCATCTGTCTTCACAAAGTGTTGGTTTTGGATTAGAGTACCTATTCTCAACTTTTTCAATCTAGACCCAAGACAAACACCCCCCATGTTATAATAAAAAATAAAAATAATCCTGAAATACTGAAACATCTGATTCGACTGTTATCACACCATTGGTCTCTGAGTGACGGTCTGATTCACTGATCGATTGATTGATCGGTCTTAATTCTAGGTCACGGTACGCCTGACTCCACGGTCCTGTTTGATTGGTTAAGACAGACTGACGATGATTATGACTGATAGAGTCCAATCAGTGTTGCGATAACCGTCAGATCAGGTGACTAAACGAAAATTAAACATTTTTAAACAATAAAAACTAAACTGAAAAGAGCAAAGCTGAACTGAAAATTAAAAATTAAAAATGAAATAAAAATAAAAACTAAAGGAAAATACAAGCAAATGACCCGAACTACATTAGAAAACACACACAATCTAAATAAACTCCTGATATGCTTGGTGGGAAGACACACACACATTCAGTACATTACAGAATAACACACACAAACACACACACACACACACACATTACATTACAAAACACACACACACACACACACACACCCAAATCCTCATTATGAAGGGGGTTCCTGTACCAGCATGTGATGTGTGTTAAGTTTTGACACCTACATCGCACCTCACACATATGGTGCCACACACACACACACACACACACACACACACACCTACACATTCGTCAGAAGCACCTACACACTCGTCAGAAGCACCTACACACTATGTGCCTCATGACATACATATGCACACACATGCTCTCAGTTACACACCGCTTCCACCAGCATTTCATGTGCTTTCCTGAGACACACACACACACACACACACACACACACCTCAGCCACACAGGATACCATGTGCCTTGCTGACTCACTCTTGCTGGCTGCTGCTGTCCTCCACACGACACAGAAACTCCCTTTCATCACCACACACACACACACGCACACACACACACACACACACAACCACACACTCCTCTCTCTGGCTGGATGCCTCAGTGCTGGGTTACCCTCACATATCAGCTTTTATTAAAGGCAAATTCCACCCTAAAACATATCAACACTGTTTAAAAACCACGTCCAGTGAGGGAGTTTTCATCGCTGTTTTGTTGTTTGATGTTTTTGTTATTGTGCAGCCAACAGGCTCAAAGGGAATCCAGTGGCTTTAACCTTTTAGCGAAAGGTTATTTAAAGAACCTCCAAAGGCGCCTCAGAGAACCATCAAAAAAATATTTCCTTTAGGAACCATAAATGGTGCAAAAATAGTTTTTTTTTATAGAACCATTTAAAAAAAAAAAAAAAAAACAGTTTAAAACAAGATAAAAAGAAAGAATCTTCATGAGGTATGAGGTTAACGAATAATGTTATTTATATTTTGTATTTTTTTTCTGGGTTTTGTTCATACTACATGTATATATATTTTTGCACTATGTTTTCTCTCATTTTCTTTGTTTTTGGTTTTAGGTGTTTATTATGTGTATAAAGATGCATACTAAAAAAAAAAAAAAAAGTGTATATATGCTATATGTGTATACATGGATATGGATCATGTATATATTGTGGGTGTGCATTAACTGAATAATTGTGAAAAGGAAAGGAGTGGGAGTACATAAGTTATACTTCTCACTCCTTTTCGAATATGCACTTTTTATGTTTATCTTAAACTCTTTTGCTGTTCTGTTATTTCATATTCATATCCAAAATAAAAAAAAATATTGACTATTGACATTGATGAAAAGGTTCTTTGTGCACCCAATGGGTACACAAAGAACAGTGATTTTGAAGTCTATGAGATTTTTTTTACATTTTTTATTCCAAGCTGTGTATTTCAAATCCACACGATTCACTGTGTAAATGTGACAGCTTTGGAGTTGCTGTAAGGTTTATTTTTTCACTTTGACTGAGCCAGGCTAATGCCTCCCATAGACTTCAAGTCTTTATGCTAAGCTAACACAAAATGCAACCCACAGGAACTGAGCCACTGGACGTACAGAGGTGACAATGGTGCCCGACATCTTGTCTTAGTCTGGGTAAGTCGGAAAAAGGGGATTTTCACCAAAACATTGGAGTCTTCCTTTAATACCACAGGACCACTAGAGGTCGCTTTGCTTTAAAACATACCTACAGGTGTCACCATCAACAAGGTGAACCCCAATGCTGGATGCAGATTCAGAGGTGAAGAGGTAAAAATGAATTTTATTGTCAAAATGATGAATATTGGTGAAGGAGGGTATCGCACATCTTGTCTCAGTCTGGGTGCGTGGGGAGAAAAGGGGATTCTGCCCAAAACGTTCCTGTTCTTTAGTTATCCTTGTTCGGTCCGGTGGTTGCAGCCTTTGTGTTGAAAGGTGTTGTAAACGGTGATGTGCGCTCAGCAGCATCCTGTTCTCCGGGTGTTGCTGGCCGATGAGTCCAGCTGAGGGTTGACACAGTCATCCGATTCGGGTCGGACTGAGTTCAGGACGGACCGGGACGACATGATCTCCTCCACCAGCGTCCTGAAACACAACGACAGGTTTTTCCCGCACGTGTTTTATTTAGCAAAAGTACATGTGTTTGAGACATACTGGACATACAAACCGAGAGTCGGGACTCGGGTTATGCTGCACCAAGAGTCTGATAATGTGAAATGGTTGTTTTAATATCCTTGTTGCTGCTGTTTGTTGAAGTCCTCAAGATTAATTAACTTCCAGCAACTAGGACACGGCCAGGGGAAATCCAGCCAATCTGAAGCTATAAAGTTGCACATTTTATATGCGAACAAATGTCATAAAAAAAACTGTTATCTATAGAGGTATGAAAGTATGGAACTCACTGCCAAAAAAGATCAAGCTTACCACAAGCATTAATAAATTCAAAGTATTAGTAAAACAGTATTTACTGCAGCAGGGAAAACTTTAATTTGAGAACAAGGAAGTGTTTATGTGCACTGGGAACAAGACAAAAGAGTATGTAGGCTATATATTTGTTTTAATAAGAATGGTGATAAATGATGAGGATATTAACAGTAATAGTAATAGTCGTAATAATAACAATAATTATATTAAGATATCTTTGATTGTATGATAAGAAGTATACTTATGGTATTACATAAGAGTATGTATATATTTGTTTTAATAAGAATAATGATAACGGTGATAATGATGTGGATATTAATAGTAATAATAACAATAATAATATTTATATAGCTTCGATTGTATTATAAGAAGTATACTCATGGTATTACATATACTTTAGCACATCATGATAATTTAAGGATAAATAGATTCCAGATGTTAATGTATGGTAATATAGGATAATTAGGAGGTGTATTTGAAAATATCTGCCATATTATATATCTATTGAATCTGGGATGCTTTTGCTTAGATCGTTACGCAAATTTTGTTTCTTGATGATGACGGATTAACCTTTGTTTAAGTGTCTATTTGTTTAGATACATGTTTACATTTAATTTGTTTGTTTGTATAAGTGTTTATATTTAAGTTCATTGTTGTATGTATTTTTATTTTGTGTGGACCCCAGGAAGAGTAGCGGTTGCCTAGGGCGACAGCTAATGGGGATCCAAATAAATAAATAAATAAATAAATATCATAGGAGAGGGAAATGGGGATTGGTCAAAAGTCTTGGATGGCACTATTGACATAAAACTTTATGTCTGCCCACCAGTTTAGTAAAAAAAAAAAAAAAGGAAAAAGACACTGTTAGCTAAGAGGTAAGTATGAGATTTTAATGTATACTGCACATACAATACATATAATACATAATTTTTTTTGTCTGTTTCAAGCCTCTGCACCTACTTACAGGCCTCATAAAGCATAATTCTAATAGCTCAGCTCAACAAAGAAGGATACTATAAGAAAAGAGGTATATATTATTTAAAAAAATACTTTCTTAAAATCTTTGTTCATGCTCATTTATCTTCAAAAGTCTTCAAACTGTCGGCTAATCCAGCCCTACTCAGTTTGTGGCGTTGAGCCTTTGAGTCGGCTTACCTGGCAAAGCCCAACATCTATTTTTAACATTATAACTGGGCTGTCGTGATCACTAGAACTAAAGGACATTTTTTTTCCTCATATTTTTCATTTGTTAAGATGGACACAATTCATGCAAATCTAGTGCAACAATTCAGGAACTTTTTTTTTTTTTTTAAAACAGGATTTTTTTGTTTTCCTGGGGGAGGACACTCAGTCCCCATTTGAGATTTTGAGCAGGTAGACTGTCACTGTTTCTGTTCCAGTCATTTATAACAAATAACTCTGAATGATCCGCCAACCAGAAACCTAAACTGTAACATCTAAGGCAAACTAAAGCTCCTTCCCACGTGGATTCTCATTGCCAGCCTTGAATTTGCATTTCCTGCTTTTAACTTCACTCTGTTTTCCATGATGCATCATCCTCAGAGTAGCATCTGTTCGAGCTCTGTCGGGTTCAGGTTGTTTTCGTGCCGCGGCTCCTCTCCTGGCTATAAAACAAAAACTACCACCCCCACACTGTTTCTGTCTCTTATCTATCAAAGTGTCCTCTGCTGCTTCAGGCGAGGCCTTCATGAACCACACAAGCTTGCCCTAAAAAGGGAAAATCTGCCAGCATCAGCTCGATGCCGTGTGGGAAGTACCGCCATCTCATCTCTCAACAGCCACTCAGCTGATGGGTCTGATGTCGCGGCGGCCGAGCTCAACGCCGTGTTGGAGGACGAGCACCTCGCCAACACGAGGGCCTGTTATTGAACCTCCGTCACGGAAAAAGAGCTTAGCTGGGGTGAAAGTAGCAGTGCAGTAATGGAAAAACGCCAACCCAGTCGCCAGAATAAATGGTGCCATTTTACGTTTCTGCACGAAGGAAAGTCAACTTTTCTGAACCGAAAATATCAACTTTTAGACTCAAAGCCAAAGTGGTAGAGTCTGCGTCAACATGAATAATTGGCTATTCAATTAGCAAGATGCACGATGCTTTCTACTCTCCCCTGCACCGAAAGGACTGAGCCCTAATTTCGTTGCATTATTATACGTATATGATTGTGCAATGACAATAAAAAATCTATCTATCTATCTATCTATCTATCTAACATCACGTGACGGTTAATGTTTTAACATGAACAAACACTAGCTAACATCAGCTCATTAGCTACTTCAGACACTTTTTGTAGCTTCATGAGCCACCAAAACGATTTGGTCATGGGTTAGGAAAAGATTTGTCGTCATGGTTAAGGTTAGGAAAAGGTTATGTTAAAGGTTATGTTATGAAATGTTTGCTAATGTTTTGTATTTCAGCTGGTGAATGTTTCCTAGATAACATTAGCCAGTGAGCTAGCCACTTAGCTAAAAACAAACAAGACCCTACAGCGTTTTTTTTTTTTTTTTTTTTTTGCCTCTCTTTATGCCGCATCATGTAACTTGAAAACATAGGATTACATGTAGTCTGGGTTTGCAGAAATGTAAAATGCCAACATTTTTTTTTCCTGCTGGGCTGAAAACGTTAAATTTATGCTGCGTTCCAGCGGGGAATTGTACCTGTGAATCACGACTTCAAAGTCACGAGTCACGACTTCAAACCGTCCAGGCAGAACCGACACACATTCCTGTTACAACCGGCATTGGCGGAACGTGCTGTGAGCATGCTTATGTTATTTAATTTCATACACTTAACAGGTAATAATATATATAGTATTTACAACATAAACTTAAAAAAGTACTTTTTATCTCTACTCAATACAATATTTATCACCGTTGGCTACTTGAAGAACAACCGTCTCCTGTTTGTGTACAAAACCACCCGATCTACAATGAATCACTCCATTCGATGGGAAGAAATTACTAACAAAGCTAACTAACAAAGTAAACATCATGTACATTAACTGAACGAAGATTTTGGAAATAAAATGCACATTTCCCGCTAGAAATGTTATCAAAACGCATTTGAATGCATAAGCTATCTTAAAATATTGCATTTTCCACTGAGAATAAAAGGAATGTCCGCCATTTTTCTTAAGGCTCTCGCTTCAGGGCTCGCGCAGGCGGTGGGCGGGGGCCCCCAGAGGACAGCCAATAGAAACCCGTTTCCATTCGATGGGGATTTTGGAGTAATTCCTGTAATCTGGGTAAACGGGGTTGCAAAAATTGCACAATTCCGCTCCATTGAATGGGGGATTTTTTGAGTAATTTCTTCCCATCGAATGGAGTGATTCATTGTAGATCGGGTGACAAAACATAAACTGCGTGACGTCGAACGAGGAAGTTGGAGTACGTTGAGCACAATCAGAGAATCTCTAATATGGGGAGAAGTGGCACTCTCGTCTAACTTTCGGGTCTCGGAAACACGTCTCTGTCCATGTGAGGGCGCTCGCGGGCGAGTGCAGAATGAATGGGAGTCTATGGGGCTACACCCCTAAAAATTCACTTTTCTCTGGAAATAATTTTTTTTTCCAGTAATTTGAATACTGTTTTCAAAAGGGGGGGCTAAAAAATACACTCAGCTGAATATTGGATTTTTTAAGTTCACCTATATGTTCTAAAAAGCCGTTCAAAAAGTGTGATGACGTCACACATTGAGAGGTGCTGCTTTACGGCGATTTCCAGAGCCCGTCTCCACAGAGCAGACGGAGACACTCGAGAGAGCCCGTCTGTGCTATATTAGACATTCTCTGTACACACAAATATCAATTCTGATGGAAAAGTCCTCCTTAAGAGTGGAGTTTCCCGTTTCTCTTGGTCTTCGGGTGCCATCGAGTGGGATCCCTCGTCGTAAACAGCCGCAAGTCCGTCACTGACCAATCAGCATTCATTAGCAAATGCTAGCGTGTTATGGCCAACAACAGCCCAAACTGTAGGAAACTGAAATGATATAAGTTCTCGCTAATTTCACTTTTAACCTATAATCCATATTTAACTTTCAGAAACTACAACAGTGTTTGCGATTTTTCAACCATAAACAGGAGTAAGAGACAAATTTAGCCGTTTAGCTCCATAGAGCCCCATTCATTCTGCACTCGCCGGCAATCACCCCCAGTGGAATTACAGTGGAACTGCAACCAAGTTTGATACAACGGGGATTAATGGAGAGTGGCAAGGCTCGTCGTAGATGGGGTCTGGCACAATCGAGTTCACAGGCGTGAATTCACAGGTTTGGCTATAGCCCCGCCCACTTTTAACCGGTAAATCACCAGTTACGGGTGGCCTGGAACGCACCATTAAAGTAAAAGTCCCACATTCCAAGTTTATTCAAAATTCCTTCAGTTTAAAAGCATAGCAGTATTTTCCAGTAAAACGATCTTCAATGTGAAAACTAAAAGCAGACATGGATCCTCTCAGAGTTAAATAAAATTAATAAAATTATGTTTTACTTTTGTAAAGTCACGAAGTTTTTTTTTTTTTTCTAACTTTGGAGGTAATTAAGGGGGAGTTCAAGAGAAAATCAGAGTTCAGTGGGTAACAGAAAGTAATTGTGCTGATGACTTGGACTATCTGGCTAGACGACACTAGGTGGGCCTGGATTATTAACAAACCTGTGATGCACATTTTGCATTACTGAGCTGTGGAAACATGATGACGTGTTTGTTAGTAATCACTCAGGTGACATTTGACCTCTACTTGTCCCGTTTTTTCTTGTTTGGATTGTTTGCGTCACCTCATGGCCTCGGTGATGTTCTTGTTGTCCTTGACCGACGTCTCCATCCACGTTACGAAGCCGTTGGCCTTGCAGAACCTGCTGATGCTCTCAGCCGAGACACTCCTGTCAGCCAGATCACACTGGAGAGAGAGAGAGAGAGAGAGAGAGAGAGAGAGAAAGACTGTAGACTCGACTGATAATACACTGGTTGTCCATAGGAAGCGCTTATTCTAAAGTGATTTTGACGTCTGATCCCACAACAGTATGCATAAACATTTTTCCCATTATTAGTATTTGCATTATTATGGGTTTCAGTGGAAAACTGTAGCATGTCATGGTCTAGATTCTGCTCCATAGCGTTTTCCTCCATGCCAAGGACAAAATGCTGAACCTGAATCCTTTATGCCTCAAAAAGGCAGCAATGATGACGGTCATTTGCTGCTTTTAAATAATTTTTTTCTCCTTTTCTTTCTTTCTTTCTTTCTTTTTTTTTTTTTTTTTTTTGTTCCGGTACTGGAGCACCTTGTACTTTTGAAAATGGCATAAATCCACGGAAACATTTTGCTCTTCACCAGGGGGGCTGCATTAGAGCCACCTGTTTTTTTAGGATCCGGCCGCATCGCAGATCCCAGGACTAAAGCAGTTAAATATAGAGTGATTAAATGCCATTGAAATAATTAGGTTTGATGTTTTTCCCAAGTAAAAATAAGATATGTGAATAAAAATAGCAACATCAGCAGCTCTTTCATCTTAAAATACTGCCAAACAGGGCTATTCTGGAGCCAGTGAATATGGCTGGATCTTATTTCTATTACTTTTTACCTCACTAGTAGCAACTTTAATTTGATTTTAGCCACACACAAAGATATATTTTTATATTTGTAGGTATAGCATCCTCTGTGTGTGTGTGTGTGAAGGGCATGAAAAATGTCAAATTTGAGGACATCGGCACAAAACATCCACTTTCAGCAGCTTTGATCCAAATCCAGTGTTACAGACCTGCAAGGAAATCTTATTTTCTCACTTTTTGTAATTTTTTTTTGGCCATATCATTCAACATAGTGTATGCTAAAGTGTTGTTATGGAGCACCGTAGTGAACAATCTACTCAAGGAGGATTTTAGTATCTGTTTCCATCAATCTCCAACCACGCAAGAGCTGGCCGTTTCCCTCCAGCTCTGCTCCACCTTCACAGAAATGAAACAGCCTTTGTGAGAGCTGGAGAGACGGGACCTTGTTGGCCAGCAGGATGCAGGGGATAGCGCCCCCGCTGGGCAGCGTGGCCTTGCTGTCCAGGTCCTGTTTCCAGTGGCGGCAGCTGAGGAAGCTGGACGAGTTGGTGACGTCGAACATCACCACGCAGCCCGAGGCGCCTTTGTAGTAGATCCTGGCCATGGATATGAAACGCTCCTGGCCTGCATTCAACACACACACACACACACACACACACACACACACCCACGCAACACAGTGCTTCTCAGATAGGGGTATGTGTACCCCTAGTGGTATGTTGGAGTACTGCAGGGGGTACGTGAGATTTTAAATAAAATATCAGTCCTGCATGATCCCTGAAATAAGTAGCCCATGCTATAATAAGATCAATAAAAATGTAAATGTAAGTTTGCTGAACAACATTTTATATTCAATTTTCCCTCCTGGTTTCCCACAGGTGTCAAAGTGTGTGTTTGTGGTTTCAATCTGTTCACTATCACGACTAAATGTGTTCACTGTGACCGGGAAGCGAGACAGAAATGAGGAGAAAGAAATGATAAAGAAGCAAAAACAGAGCAAATAAACCTCTTTATATAAGCTTTTTTTCTGCCATTTTTTTTGTGTGTGTGTGCACTGGTCAGGGTTTCTTTACTGAAAAAATATTTCAAAGGGGGAACATTATTGAAAAGGAAATACAGGACGCTGCGTAGTCACGTGTATCAGTATAAGTTAGGGATGGGACAATATACTTATCTCACCATGCATTCCAGATTCAATACAACCAAAATATAAAATATAATGAATAAAAATGCGATGGTAACAATTTATGACAGCAGAATTATGTTTATTCAGAGCCACAGCTGTTTGTAGCAGAGACACCGTTTTGCTGGAATGAACACGGTTTTAATATGTGGTCTTTACAAAGTGCAGAAAGTACTTTTTGTATTGCTATCCTATATCGCAATATTATTTTATGACATTGCAGTTCATTTTTCTGACCTGTACTTTCTTGCAATTCAATATATTGTCCCATCCCTGATCTGTTTGAATGCACTTCTGTTACGCTGCTTGTACCTGCAATGTCCCATAGATGAAGCCGCACCGTCTCTGTGTCTGACCACTGCAGTGCTTTCATAGAAAAGTCCACTGGGGAGAGAGAGAGAGAGAGAAAGAGAGTGAAAGAGAAAGGGAGACAGACATTAGGTGACAAGCAAAGCAACAGTGTTAAAGAAAATGGTGGTTTATTGCACCATAGCTTCAATGATACAATGTAGACTCTTTATTGAAAATAAAATAAATATTAACAACACATACAAACATGCATTCACACACACACGCACACACACAATACTAACATCATCAAGAAGCAATAAAAAGAGAGAGAGAGGTCAAAAATGAGACAGAAACAGAATCCAGAATGAGATTGTGAATGTTAAAAACAGGATGATGTAACTTTCCTCTTACCTCCCACTGTGGACCTGTAGTCCCTGTTGAACTGACCGCTGACGTAGCGATGCACAAAGGTGGTTTTCCCAACATTTTGATCACCAATAACCAGTATTTTCAGGAGGTGCTCAGTCATAGCTCCTCTCCCGGGCGGCGGCGGCGGCGGCGTCTGTGCAGAGGCTCAAAGTTCACGCCTCATGTCAAGGAAATCAAATTTACGACCGGGACAGCCCGCCTCAAACGCTCCACCGAAACCCTCCGTTAAATCTGGCACTTTGCTTTTGTCCTGTGCACCTTCAAAACTGTTTGCACCTTATCTTCGTCGAACACCTGATCCTGATCCTGAGAGGGACATGATCAAGACAACCAGCTTCCACTGCTTCAGCCTATCAACCCGTAATCTCTCTCCATTTTTTAATCCAAGATGCAAGACTATTCTTTCATAATGACAAGCAGTTTCAATCTCAGGAGCCGCCAGCACGCTGCGCCGATTCACTTTCAGGAAGAAGTTGCCACGTGTCATAAACAGCTCTGTGTCATAAACCACACATTTGCGCAACTAGGGACACTACAGTGACCTATATTTTTGGTTTTAACCCTTATTTAACTGAATTTACCTGATACAGTCAGAGTTAAATTAATACGAATGATTTTGCATTGCATCATGGAGCCTAGTGAGTTTTTTGGGGGGGGCATCGACCTGTTGCAGTCAGACAAACTACACAAAATACATTGAGCTGTAGATTATTTCAGCCGGGCAAATAACCCAAAGGTACATTTGCATGAAGGATGCCACAAGAATCGACACTTAAGACACCAAGTCAGTGCCATAATGTTGGAAATGATACCAATACTTTTTAGTATCAACAGCATTGATGCAGCTTGATTTCATCATTTTTCTAACTCAATCTTGGCCTGTACGTTTATTAAAAACTATTCAAAGTGCCAGCCGTGCTTACAAAATAAGAGCACATAATCATGCCATTTGATTTATTGCTATGGTGGCGCATTCCCCTCAGTTCCTCTAATGTGACATCAGGATTTTATTGGCCTGCTTTGTTTTACCACTTGAAGGCTGCAGGCCAGTGTTGCAGTTATAGTTCTGTTATTTAACATGAACACACACCGTTTCTGATTTTGAATAAAAGGGTGTTTTGCTGAATGGGATGTCTGTGTTTGCTCTGCTGTGAGATCAGGTGTTGAGAGTCGTGGTGTGACTCTGGCATGGTGACATCATTCATTTGAACGGTGCAGCTGTTTCCTGTGAAGCGCGGTCGTGATCATTTTTAGAGCGGCGGTGCTAACTGTTCCTGTTTTCTGCTGGTTTCTATTCGTGTGCAGGACTTTGAGGAAAACCTGTCTGTCCGTAGGCTTCACATGCATCAGTAGCTGTTGCACCACCTGACACTTTGGTATTATTGCGACTGGAGAATTTATATTGCAACTATCACGTTGCAGTTCACCTGAAATGTAATAAACACATTGTCCTTTTACTGTAGGCAGGGCTGCCCATTCCAGTGATGCAGTGCATAGGAAATACACTGTATTACCTGCAATCACTGATCATCATGAAGCAAACCATCACAGTCAATTGACAACATACTGAAATTCAATTTATTGTAAAATAAAAATGACAATATGTATTGTAGAGCAGAGAAATGAGCTGTGATTTTATTCTGTTGCATCACAAATCAGATCACTGGGCCGTCACAATTTCACAAGCTCTCTAATCCAAATTACACAATATTATTTGTACTTCCCAGTAGCAAAATGTTTATTTTTTTTTCCATTTTGGCAAGCATCATGGCTTCAGAGGTGCAGACACAGCTGACCGGAAATGTAAAATGTGTATATGAGCTGGTAGTGAGTCGAGCCGAGAATGAGAATCATCTAGACTCAACCCCATGATGCTTTTTTTTTTTTTGCATATGTGTTTGTCACTGGTGAAAGCTGCTTGTGTGTGTTTTACTTTAGTGTGTGTTTATGCGCCGCTCAGAAGACGCACCAGATTTCGCTGCACAGCTGTGCAATGACAATAAAGTCATTTTATTTTATTCTTTATTCTGTATTCCATATAGATTTGCATGTTTTTTCTCAGCTGAAGCTGCATGGTCTTCACTTTAATTAACCCTCTGCAGTTTTGCACAGTGCACCTTCAAAGAGGAGTGGCTCAGGGGGGGGGGGGGTCACATTACAAAGCCTGTAATGTGATTCAGATCATATCAGAAGATAAAGATATTCTCAGATAAATCATTATAATTTGGGCTCTCATTATATATTCATTACAGCTCAGATCTCTGAATGGACAGATTTGAGCCTAAACAGGTGGTAGACACTATTCCATAAATAATAATAAAAACCTGGTAGACTGCGTGTGGGTGTGTTTTCTCTCCATAAAGCCTTCTCACTTCACTTCTCCTCTTATTTTTATTTTATTTATTTGATTTTTTGGACGGCAGAGTGCAGAGATGGGAGATGAATAACATCCCAGACTCTCTGACTGATCCACTCCTGCCTCCACGGGCCGAGATCTTCCTCCTCCTCTGCAGACATTTGCTCCTCCTCTTCCTCCTCGTCTTCATCCTCCTCCTCCTCTTCTTCCTCCTCCTCCTCCTCCGTCATCCATCTCACCTCCTTCAACAACAACACACCTCCTCCTCCTCTTCCTTTTCACCTGCTTCTCCTCCTGTAGCTCTCCTCCTCTCCCACACCTTGTTCTGTCTCTTCCTCCCCTCCACTCCACTCCACTTCACACACACACTCACACTCACACACACACACACACACACACACACACACACACACACACATGCCATCAACACTTGGCCACAGCAGGGTTTTTTTTTTTACAGCGCCAACTAGGTCGTGGTTACTGGCCAGCGAGCATGTTTCAGTCCCTTAGTGATGCTGATTCATTTTTCTTACTGTGCTCTGTGTGTGTGTGTGTGTGTGTGTGTGTGTGTGTGTGTGTGTGTGTGTGTGTGTGTGTGTTGGTCCTCAGTGCCTCTCAGGGTTTAAAATTAGCCCGTCTTTACATACTCAGCTCATTATTTATGTGCTAACTGCATCATAACGCCCTGTATTTCCTGCTGTCGGCCTAAACAGTGAGGCCGGTTATGGTTTTAATTTTTAATTTTTCCATTTTTCTGCTGTTTATGTCTACTGCTTTTCCACTGTCGTATGTCAAACTGTCCCCGATTTTATTCCGATCAAATTAAGTCACGTGTTACTCTCTGATTTCCCAGTTAAATTCCCCCCTAAATGCTTTACGGGGTCGTCTTTGCTCTCTTTGTCTTGGAACTTCGGTGAAAAAGCGAATTCACTGATTTCTGAAGCTTGTCATGATACAAGCTGAGGTGCAATTTGAAAGCTGGTGGAAATAAGGTGAATATTTCACTAAAATGCCGTGTAAATGTTGGGGTATGAGCTCATTCTGATGCCTCATTGGCTGAAGACACACCTCGTTTATAAGCACAAGATGCCATTTTTCAATTACATCAAATCAAAGACAAATCCTGCTGTCCTGTGCATTATTAAATTAAATGTACATGTGATTCAGCAGGACACATGTGGTGTCTTTTGAAACCTTGGGAACTTGAACCGAATTTATAGAATACAGTTTTGTGAGCTGGCACACGGCGTGGCCACGCGGCGTGCGTGAATGGGAGGAGCTGAAGGAGTTAAAATGTGATTTGCATGACGAACATGAGCACAGCGGTCTGTCTACAGCCGGGCTCGCCGGTGCTTCCATGGTCAAAGACGGCAAATTCAAGGATTTTATTCAGAAAATAAGAATGTGTAGTCATTTGTAAATGGATGTGAGTCATTTCATCATCAACCTTAGAAAAGGCCCATCAGACAACAGACAGCCAATCAGGCGAGGACCTGAGGACGGAAACCACTCAAAATCATTTCAGATTTGATTTCCTCCCCTTCAGATAAAAACGCAGCATTTGCATAAAGCAGCAGACACCGTTATTATCATTCAGGGTTGATCGCTTGAATGATTTTATGTTAATTTGATAGTTAAGTTTGAATAGATGAGTAGGTCAGCTGCAGAAAAATAAAAAAAAATAAAAAAAAAAATAAAACTACAGGAAGAACCAAAGCAGCATGAGAAGGAGGAAGTAGATTTAGACGATTAGTTTGTTTAGTTTGTCGTCCTGCTTTTGGGAAAATAGAGACATCACAGGTAAAAACATGATGCACAATAAAATAACATTCAGAGAAACACCAATATCACAGCCAAAAAAGGGTCTGTGAAGGCAGATGTATAACATTTTTAGTTTTGCACTGGAGAATGGAAGTATTTTCTAATTCTGCGGTAACATAATGTCATTTAAAAACTTTGCGACTGCGCTCACAGTCTCTGAAAAAAAGAAAGTCCACCATCAAAAACACAGGCGGTGTCCAAACCCGTGCTTTTTACGGAAGCCGTAAAAGGTCAGGGGTCATCATCACAAGAAAACGTGCTCCTGAGATAATGAGATGTTTTCGTTCAAGCTTGAGATCATGAAAGCGTTTTCTGAAGAGAATGACAGAAATGTAATTAATCCGAGACCTCGAGGGAATGAAACGTTGATTTCCTGACATGATGAAGTGCCACAGCAGTGCTGGTTATGGTATATATATATATATATATATATATATATATATGTATACCACAGAAACATTATTCCATGTGGAGACAGGCGGCTGTACCTGCGTCAGAGCTCAGAGGGTCCCTCGGTCCGCGCGGCACGTGAGGTGTGATGGAAATTTTTAGAAACCACCTCACAGATTTCATTAAAGAAAATTTCATTACCGAGATCTATCCGAGAAATATCCTCCTGTCGCGTAACTGGTTAGGAGACTGGAGACTATCAGACGTGGGAATGACGTGAGGCGCCCAAATTCAGGAAAGTGAGGCTGCAGGTTCCACAATGAAGGAGCTTTAAGGAGACATTAAGGAGCTTTATCGCCACAAAAACTTCCTCTTCCATAGCATCAAATGGTGGGTCTGTGTTAATTACCCAAACAGAGAAATCAATCACAAAGAAATTAATTTTATTTATTTCCTCATTTAACTATTCTTAATTGTCAAATGATCTCAGTGACTCTGAACAAAAAGGAAAATACTGCAGATTAACACTGAAATTAGTTGAATATGCGGCTAAACAAATACATGGCATTTCCAAACTCAGTAAGAATAACTCACTTTGGACGCACTGTGCAGAGCAAACAGAGCAGCTATTAAACATGATCGAGAATTTAGTGACATTTACATACATTTGCATTTTTACATTTGGAAGTCACTATAATTTCAGGATGATGTTTTGTAGAAATGAATTTATTTGTGAAGCTCTGGCTCCGTCTTTTCTCACGAGTGGAAATCACCCAAAACACTTGGAAGAAAGCACAAAGTGGCCTTGATCTGGCATCAGACTGTACATGCAGCTCTCCAAACATGACTCATCTATGCATTTAATCTGCCCGTTTGATCTGAATGGTACAGTGAAGTACAGCAGCAGGAGGAAGAGGCTCTGGCCTGGAAAAGGAGAGGAGAGCTTTGGAGGCCAGATGGCATTTTTCAGAAAGTCCACAGAGGTTCAGAGAGGCAGTGTGTGGAGTGAAGTGGAGTTATTGTAGCTTTGGCAAAGTGTGTGTGTGTGTGTGTGTGTGTGTGTGTGTGTGTGTGTGTGTGTTTTCAGATGACAGAAGTGTGAAATGCTGATTTACCATATATCAACGTCAAGGGTTGTTGTCTTTGTTTTTGGTGTGTGATGGTGAGGGCAGGCAGGCCAGTAATCTCTGCCGCTGTGTGTGTGTACGTGTGTGTGTGTGTGTGTGTGTGTGTGTGTGTGTGTGTGTTATCAACAGATTTTTGATGGCAGAGGTGGTTCATGACACTGACAACACAACAAATCCCTGCGTGGCATATTAGCTTAAAAACAACAAGTAAATAACACCTGAACCGGAGGAGAGTTTCTGAGCTGCACCGTTTGTATATGTCATAACAATAATTTAAAAAAAAAAAAAAAAAAAAAAAAAGGAAAAGGAAAAGAGAAACTAAATTCAGCGTAGCACTTTGACAACAATGTATGCACACACACACACACACAGCAAGAACACACATGACATGCAGGTACACACAGATCCTATCAGTAACAGTGTCATATGGCTTAGAGGGAAAAACAGACAGTATGATAACTTTTATACACACATCATAGTTCTCCATTATTATTTTATAAGACTCCGGCATTATAATTGTATGTAAGTGGATCTTATTATTTAATTAACCACTCATTATTTAATTAACCACTCATTATTTAATTAACCACTTATTTTTTAAGCAGTCGTTATTGCAGGCCTTTTTAAGTGTCATTTTCTTCTGATGTCAGTTTTTTTTTAAACAAAGAGAGAGAGAGAGAGAGAAAGAGAGAGAGAGAGGTGGTAGAGTGAGATAGATGGTGAATGGAGAGAGAGTAGAAGTACCCAAAACAAACATTAAGCAAAGGTTTTTGACGCACAGCACACACAAGAAAAAAAAAAAAAAAAAAAAAAAAAAAAAAAAGTCTGATAGACCTAGTAGTTTTCCAAAACAATTGTGGACACACACACACACACACACACACACACACACACACACACACATATCTCCACCCCCGGCCTTTTTTGCGTCATGGAGACAGTAAATAAATGAGACAGTATGATTAAAAACTGATTTAGGAGAAGAGTCCAGCACAGGATGTGTGTGTGCACATCATGTATATATGTGTGTGTGTGTGTGTGTGTGTGTGTGTGTGTGTGTGTGTGTGTGAGAGAGAGATGGGCAATGGAGGTTTTTTTTTTTTTTTTGCAGGGTGTTTGTAGAGCTTTGTCCTTGAGATGAGCGAGAGCGGCTGAGTGTTTGAAGTGCAGCGTGGCGCTCGCTGGGCTCCGACCGCCACTCAGGCCGAGTGGGCAGGAAGTGGCTCAGCATCCGGTCCTGCAGGGCGAGGGAGGGAGAGAGGGAGGGAGAGGGGGAGGGAGGTGGGGGGATGGAGGGAGGGAGGGTCTCACTCAGCCTCCTGCAGTCTGCTGCTGAAAAATGAGATCTGTGATCACCCGGTGAGCGCGGATGGTGCTGAAAGCTGAGCTGAAATCAGCAGTGTGTGTGTGTGTGTGTGTGTGTGTGTGTGTGTGTGTGTGTGTGTGTGTGTGTGTGTGTGTGTGTGTGTGTGTGTGTGTGTGTGGGTGGGTGTGTGGGTGGGTGGGTGTGCGCGCGCAGGGGAGAGGGCATGTGGCAGCACAGAGACAGCTTCTGTTTTTCCTGTCAAAACTCACACACTGGAAGTCTCGTTAAAAAGTCCTGGTCAAATTGGATTTTCAGCAGGAAGAGAACAGGTGAAACTGTATTTCTCACTTTTGAATTACACTGATGTTGTTTTCCTTCTTGAAGCAAAACACAGAGACGAATTTCTTGCATGCTCTTGGCAATAAACCTGATTTTTCAAGAGAAAAACCAGCGCTTCTTTATTTATCCAGTCATTCGTAATATCATATGTCATAATTTTTGGCTTAAAATGTTGGTGCTCATATTGTTCCAGCTCTCAACACTGACTCACACCTCAGGCTTCCTAAATTTAACTCAGAACTGGCTTCACAAACTGGGAGTAAGCAACCATGCATTTTCAAAATTAATTTGTTATTGCTGTTGCCATTACAGGACTTGATTATATTTATTTATTTATTTTTAATATATATATCTGACTGGAAATGTGATCCTAAAATTAATTTATTCATCCAAACCTTTGTATAAACACTGAAAATCACTGAAGAGATCCAGAGAAACATGACGGACTGAATGACTGTTAAATCAAACAATATTCTTTGGTAAATATTAGTTTTAGACATTTCTCTTTTATTAATATAACTAACTTAATGTACATTCTGCTGACATTGCAGATGTTTCTTTGCGTTGTAGATGCTTTCTGTGGTTGCTCTTCTGTGTTTGGCTGACATCTAGTGGACATGATGCGTAATTACAAGAGACTGTAAAAATCACCATCCACACACCTGTAGGTGCTCGTCATCCAGAAATGTGATTTATCATATTCAGACGAGTTTACAGGCCAGACTCTTTATGTTTGGAACATACGTGTTCTAAATACCAGAGTTTATAGGTACAATCATCAATTTATTGGACTGTTTACCTGCCTAAAAAATGCATATAAAATTTACTTTTCATTATTTCATTATGTAAGAGCCATATTTGTTTACACTGGTTACCAAGGTGACCAGTGCATTGTCAAGGCCAAGCACAGGTGTTGCTGATTCGGGGAGGCTCACCCTGCGTTCCAATACTCATACTCCCTCACCAAAAAGTAGTATACTCAAGTATAATTGTAAGTATACTTTTTATGAACTAAGTATACTTTCTGTGAACTAATACTTAGGTAAGTATACTTTTCAGATAACTCTCCACTCAGCTATTTGATTTAAGTAAGGCTATGTCAACTCAGTGGCCAAGTGGTAGAGTGTCCGCCCTGAGACTGGGAGGTTGGGGGTTCAATCCCCAGCCGGGTCATACCAAAAACTCTAAAAATGCTGCCCATTGCCTCCCTGCTTGGCACTTGGTATTTGGGGTTGGAATTGGGGGGTTAGATCACGAAATAATTCCCGAGCACGGCACCGCTGCTGCCCACCGCTCCCTCAGGGGATGGGTCAAACGCAGAGAACAAATTTTGCATCCTTATGCAATATGAAAACAGTTTAATTCAAGTATAAGTAAAGTATATTTCAAGTACATTGAGTATACGAATGGTTTACTTTAAGTAAAAGACTAGTACAACTCAAGTACAGGAAATAGTATAATTTAAGTATACTTATATATAAGTAAAGTAACCTTGAAGTTTACTCGAGTATACTCAAAAATGGGCCAAATCAGGGTACTTTTAGTATAAGTATACTTTGTAAGTATACTAACTAGTACATATGTAAGTACACCACTAGTACATAAATACAAGTATACTTGGTAAGGAAAGTATACTTGATAAAGTATACTCAAACTCCACTTAAGTATACTTGGAAAGGTGAACTAGAAGTTTACTTCTTTTTGGTAAGGGCTACCATACTATTTAGTAGGGGAAAAAAAGAATTAGCATGCATATTTCATACTAAACTACATACTTTGTAAGGGCAGCTGCAGTAGGCCTACATACTAAAAGTAAAAAGTGTAAGTATGCGATTTGGAACGCAGGGACAGTTTTAGACTGCTCAGTGTGGTTGACGTGTAGATGTCACAGGGTGTGTGTGGGCGGGCCAATGGACACAGCGCTTCCAAGCGGCGCGTCCAATCCCCTCTCCGCAGGTAATCACGGAGATGCAGGCCAGGTGTGTGACAACGCGCCCAGGATGAGCCAAAAGGGCTGCACCGTGGCGGCTGGAGGAGAGACGGCAGGCGGGTGCGACAGTAGAGGCAGCAGCACACTCGGACGGCAGCTAGTGATGGGAAAATGAAGCTTCTTGAAGCAATGAGGCTTTCCAGCCCATTGCTTTGCCCTAAGGTTCACTACTCGAAGCTTCATTCAGTGCTCACTAGCCCCATCTGTTGGTAGAGCTAAACTATGACAGCCTTGTTATTTTGCAGAGTAAACACTGTGCAGTAAACCAGGGGCCCGTTGCACAAAAGTAGGATTAAGACATCCGGGATAAGTGAGTGAGCCGAGCTCAACGAATCCAAAACAAGAGCGTCCAGGCTCAATTGGTTGCACAAACGCCAAGCCAGGATCAGCGGACACGGATTCATCAAGCCAGCTGAAACCTATCCTGGATAAGTGCGCGCACGCGGCTTCCTCAGTAGACCCCGCCATCGATCAGAGATTCACCGATCCACCATGGCAGCGAGAGCAGCGTATTTCTCCTCCTCTGAGGCAGAAATCCTTACGGAGGCTTACGAGGAGGTGAAAGATCAAATAAAAAAGAAGGGCAACACGGCCGCTGTAATCAAACAACGAGAGAAAGCGTGGCAAAGTGATGCAGACCGCCTGAATGCGTAAGTAGTGCGCAAATACACACTCACTGTTCCGCTGAAACCATCACAATTACAATCCAAATAGTTAATTAACATCTCCGAAAACGTAGTTGTACTCTGATTATTAATCAGTTGAAACTGTAAGTGAAATTGACTGCAGATGTGAGTGAAATTGTGTAAATGCAACTCCATCAGACTGTATAACAATTTGATAAATAGATGAGCTCACTGACTGAATTGAATTTCCCTTTAGGATAAATAAAGTTCCTCTTATCTTATCCTTATATTTGCCCCTCATGCTCCATGCTCCTCTGCATGCATATCAAGATAAAATCCCCCTCAGGTGCTCATGAGGCGGATTTTGTGAATAGGAAATCCTTTCACAGCATTAATGTTTAGGTGAACATGACTTTTTGATATTGTCAATTAATGAACACTGTACATTGCTTGTGATGTGCGTTGATTGGTTTAATAGTCTTCATCTTATAATTTCAGATGGTCTGCAATGCTGACTGTCTGATCAGCAATGTTGTGGCAAAGTGGCCTGGCTCAGTCCATGACTCCCGAGTCTTTCAGACCTCTGGAATCTATCAGCGCCTATCACAAGGTGAGCCACACAACCTCTATTAATAACCACTTTTTACATCATGGCTGTGTCAAGAATGTCACTCTATTTATGAGGTTGTGATGACGAGATTTTGTATTGACAGGTGAATTCTCTGGTGTGTTGCTGGGGGACAGGGGGTATACCTGCCAGCCTTTTCTCCTGACACCACAGGGGAGCACAGCAGGCCTTACAGTCCTGCCCATGCCAGGACAAGTGCCAGGACTGAAATGACCTTTGGCCTCCTGAAGGCACGCTTTCTCTGTCTTCAGGACTTAAGGGTCAGGACTTTGAGGGCATGTGACATCACTGTGGCCTGTGCTGTCCTCCACAGTGTGGCCTGCCTGAGGAAGGAGAGGGCCCCCAGAGTGCCATCACACAGACTGGGACAATCCTGCCATCTTCCCTGATGACGACAGTGGTCGGCTGCTCAGGGACCAGTATGTGTTAAATTATTTTAGTTAACATGCATGCTCTAAATTTAAGTTAAATATGTCCTGCAGTGGCAGAGACGCATGCTGTGAATTTCAGTTAAATATGGCCTGCATTGGCAGAGGAATTAAAAAAAAAAAAATGTATAATTTTATTTAAACTGATTTTGTCTCTTATGTCGTTTGGGCTGTATACTGTGTGTATACAAGCTTGCTACTGCATCCATTCATTTGTCTGTTCATTTGTTGTGTATGGATTTGTCCTGCATTTATTTCAGTGTGCAGACATGCAGGGTGTATTACATACAGACCTTTGAATGTGTCTTTATTCTTGTGTTGTATAATATGCTTTGATTCTGTGCTTTCTATCATGTAGAGTCACTGTGTGAAGGAGCTGATTGTTTACCTGCTCTGCCTTATTCAATAAAGGAACGTCATGTTACTCTTTGATGTGTATTTATATTTATATGGGATGTGTATTTTATAGTCTATGGGAAACTGTAAATTATCTAATATTGCAACATCTAAAATCATCATTTATCATCAAATTAATGATCACAAATGTTTAAATAATGACAGTGGGTCTAGTTTCAACACCTTCCTAAAATAATCGCCTAAGTCTTTTTTTTTTGTCAAAAACAAGTTTTTTGCCTAAATCATCTCCTCTTGATGCTGGCCACCTCTGGTGAAATCACCAGCATCAGAACAGGTCATGCCATTCTACCCCTGAAGTATAACTGCCTAAATCACTTGTGTGCAAAAACTGTGACCTTGGTAGTTTTATTTTTGCCTAAGGCAAAAAAAAAACAAAAACAAACAAACAAAAAAAAAAAAGTTTTTAGGCTATTTTAAGCATTTCAAGATGGCAGCGGTATCAAGAAGAAAGAAAATTATTAAGTTATTTATAAAAATAGTTATAAAAGTTATTTCAATGATCCAGGGCTCATCCTCAATTGGTAAGTGATGAGGTTTAGTATAAATTTGGCATATAACATATTACAACTGCCTAAGTCAACAAAGGCATGTTCAGAAATTTGCCTAAGTCATTTATTTCTGTTATGTTACATAATTGACTGACATTGTTTTTAGTATGTCAGTAGTCATCTTTTTTTATATAACATTTTTGAGTGAAATTATCAATAAATATCATAGTTAATTTTTGGTGAATTTTTTTGTGTCTCTTGAAAAACCTGAAAAAATGACTTAGGTGATTATTTTAGGAAGGTGTCGATGTGATAACAATGCGTAGTGGGCAGTGGAATAACGTTTAGTTTCCGTTTGTGGTGACTGTTGACTGAGATAAGGGATAAGATTAAATAAATCCTGGAACTTAGCCTGGTCTGGAGCAGGCTAGCTCCACAGAATAAATCTCCATGGTAACTTATATCAAAACATATCCTGCTATCCACTATCCTACTTTTGTGCAACCGGATCAAGGATAAATTAATCCAGGATAACCAAGATATCCCGTCTTAATCCCTTATCCTAGTTTTGTGCAACAGGCCTCAGGTCTACATTTTTCAGACTGGATCTGTTGGATCTGTTGTGTTGACTGAGTTCTCACTGACAGGAGGGTCATAATATAACTAGAGATCATATTAGCTATTGAAGATGAAAATGAGATGGAACAGTTTAATTATTTTTGTCATAAACTTCACTTCATGTTGTAAATAAGAGCTAAACACACACTGCCTCTTTAAGAGCGCTCCTCTTCCTGAAGTGAATCAGCAGCTGAACCCCTCCCTCTTCTGTCTGATCTCAAACATTACGAGTTTTATTCTGCCCAGATATTTCCTGTTTCTCAGATCTGACAGTTTAAAGACGAGTGGAAACAACACAGTGTGAAGGACAAGAGCCCACAAGCCTGTTTACAGCAGATCAGCGAGTGACTGTGAGGAAAAGCTGCTGTTTGCTTTGGATCGGAGCACAACTCTTATCTGTTGATAGAAAGTGAAACTAGCAGACGTTTCACTGTGACTGAGAGGGGAAATGGCTCAGCGAGGAATTCAGCTGGACTCAGCAAAGTTTTGCTGTTCCATCTGTCTGGATCTGCTGAAGGATCCGGTGACTATTCCCTGTGGACACAGCTACTGCATGAGCTGTATTAAAGACTGCTGGGATGGAGAGGAGCACAAGGAAATCTACAGCTGCCCGCAGTGCAGAAGAGCCTTCACACCGAGGCCTGTCCTGGAGAAAAACACCATGTTAGCAGAGTTACTGGAGGAAATGAAGAAGATGGGACTCCAAGCTGCTCCTTCTGATCTCTGCTACGCTGGACCTGGAGATGTGGCCTGTGATTTCTGCTCTGGGAGGAAACTGAAAGCCCTCAAGTCCTGTCTGGTGTGTCTGGCCTCTTACTGTGAGCAGCACCTCCAGTTTCACTACAATGCAGCTCCATTTAAGATACACAAGCTGGTGGAAGCCACCGTGAAGCTTCAGGAGAACATCTGCTCTCGTCACGATGAGGTGATGAAGATTTTCTGCCGCACTGATCAGCAGTGTATCTGTTATCTCTGCTCCATGGATGAACATAAAGGCCACGACAAAGTCTCAGCTGCAGCAGAAAGGACCGAGAGGCAGGAGGAGCTCGGGCTGAGTCGGCAAAAAATCCAGCAGAGAATCCAGGACACAGAGAAAGACGTGAAGGTGCTTCAGCAGGAGGTGGAGGCCATCAGTCGCTCTGCTGATAAAGCAGTGGAGGACAGTGAGGAGATCTTCTCTGAGCTGATCCGTCTGGTTGAGAAAAGAAGGTCTGATGTGAAGCAGCAGATCAGATCCCAGCAGGAAGAGGAAGTGAGTCGGGCTGAAGAAGTTCAGGAGAAGCTGAAGCAGGAGATCGCTGAGCTGAGGAGGAAAGACGCTGAGCTGGAGCAGCTCTCACACACACAGGATCACATCCATTTTCTACAGAATTACCCCTCGCTCTCATGTCTCAGTGAATCTACACACTCACCCAGCGCCAACATCCGTCCTCTGATCTACTTTGAGGATGTGACTGCAGCTGTGTCAGAGCTGAGAGACAAACTACAGGAGCTTCTTAGTGAGGAATGGTCCAAGATTTCACTGACAGTGACTGGAGTGGATGTTCTACTGCCACAACCAGAGCCCAAGACCAGAGCTGAGTTCTTACAATATTCATGTCACATCACACTGGATCCAAACACAGCAAACACACGTCTGTCATTATCTGAGGGGAACAGAAAAGCAACATTAATGACATATCAACAGTCATATCCCAGTCACCCAGATAGATTTACTGGAAGGTGTCAGGTCCTGAGCAGAGAGAGTCTGACTGGACGTTGTTACTGGGAGGTGGAGTGGAAGGGGGGAGTTGATATAGCAGTCTCATATCAGGATATCAGCAGAACAGGGAGCGGGGATGAATGTTTATTTGGATGCAATGACAAATCTTGGGCATTGTATTGTTACAACATGAACTGTCACTTCAGACACAACAAAATCCAAACTGACATCCCGCTCCCTGTGTCCTCCAGAGTGGGAGTGTACCTGGATCACAGAGCAGGTATTCTGTCCTTCTACAGCGTCTCTGAAACCATGACTCTCCTCCACAGAGTCCAGACCACGTTCACTCAGCCTCTCCATGCTGGACTTTGGCTTGGATTTGGAGACACTGCAGAGTTTTGTGAGCTCAAGTAGACAGGAGTGATTAAAGCAGTTCTGTCGTCTATTTCTGTAATATCTGTGTTGGTAAGAACTTGTTTCTGTTCTTTTTTTTTTTTTTTTAAATCAAGAACTGCACATATATGTCTTCATTTTAAAATGATTGTTCTGCAAAATATTTTGTTGCATTTTTATTTTGCTGCTTAAAGCTCATTGCTGTGGTTTGTCAGTCCTGCACTTCCCAGACGTCACCTGTGGCACATTTTGTTCTTGGTCTGTTCAGCCGTGGTGGATAAGGGTTGAACTCCATCAGTCGACAGTAGAGAGAAGCCAAATGAACTGCACTTCACCAATAGTAGTTAAAACTTAGTAAAAAAAATATCACTGATTAAACTGTTGAAGAGGCTCTTTATGATTCTTAACTTCACTCAATATTTACTGTAACATGTTTTTGCTCTTCCTGTTCTGCTGCTTAATGGAGTCAGAAGTGTGTTCCCTTACCAAAAAGAAGTAAACTTCTAGTTTACCTTTCCAAGTATACTTAAGTGGAGTTTGAGTATACTTTATCAAGTATACTTTCCTTACTAAGTATACTTGTATTTATGTACTAGTAGTGTACTTACATATGTACTAGTTAGTATACTTACAAAGTATACTTATACTAAAAGTAGCCTGATTTGGCCCATTTTTGAGTATACTCGGGTAAACTTCAAGGTTACTTTACTTATATATAAGTATACTTAAATTATACTATTTCCTGTACTTGAGTTGTACTATTCTTTAGTTAAAGTAAACCATTCGTATACTCATTAGTGTACTTCAAGTACACTATTGCTTTACTTACTTTGCACTTTTATAAACTTAAAAGTGCACTACTCTTTTACTTTCAATGTACTTGAAATATACTTTACGCATACTACAACCATACTTGAATTTGTTGACCCGGCTGGGGATTGAACCCTCGACCTCCCAGTCTCAGGGGAGACGCTCTACCACTAGGCCACTGACTTGGCACAGTCTAATTTGAACCAAATAGCTGAGTGGAGAGGTATCCCTTACCAAAAAGTAGTATACTCAAGTATACTTATATGTATACTTTTTATGAACTAAGTATACTTTCTGTGAACTAATACTTCGGTAAGTATACTTTTCAGATTACTTTGAATGTACTATCAGGAATATACTTAACAAAAGTATACTTAGTTTATACTGACGAGTACACAGACAAAGTTTAAGTATAATCCAAGTATAACATACTTGATATACTTTAAGTATATTATCCAATAGTAGTTAAAACTTAGTACAAGTATATAAAAATGTTGTACCTGCTTGCAACATGGAGTGTTATATTACTGTATTAGGACTACAGTTATAAAAATGATTTATTCAAAAAAGCGAGTCAGATTGTACCTGGTTCGCACTCAAACATTTCTAGCACAGTGTAGTAAAATGTGGCCTGGTGTGTTTTATTTTTCTCTCTGTGGCCCCTCTGCAGCTCCATAATACACAAATATAAAACAAAAGAAGAAGAAGAATATTTACATTTTTAATCCAATCAAAGAGGACATCACACAATTCAAATTCATACAGTGTACTGTACATCAGTGATGGGAATTCCGGCTCTTTGGCTCCCAAGCCAAAAGAGCCAGTCAGATTTTTTTGTTGTTTAAATTAATTTATTACCAACAATAATGTAAAATTATGCGCAAAATGAATTACTAATGTAAAAAAAAAAAAAAAAAAACATGCATTTTTTTTGTTCATTGTATAAATATGCCTTTATTTATTCACTCTACATAGTGCTACAAAAAATAAATTAGAAAATACAAAAACAAACTGTTAGCTATTTACAGTTGAACTGAATTACTGTAGACACTGCAGCAGCAGCAGCAGCAGCAACAGCTGCAGTAGACACACTTCAGTTTTTTTTTGATTGCTTACACACTAAGAACATACGCTTAAACCAATGTGACAAAACTTTAACTCATTGTAACTAAACCTTAAAGACAGCGAGGCCATACCTTAGACACGTGCTGCTCTGAACTGTTTGCAATTCTGCAACACACTTCCTCCTGAACACTACGCACTATTATTTAATTAACCACTCATTATTTAATTAACCTTATGCAGCAAAACACAGAATCAAATTTCTTGCATGCTCTTGGGAATAAACGTGATTTTGCGTGAGAAAAACCAGCGCTTCTTTATTTATCCAGCCATTCTTAATATCATATGTCATAATTTTGGCTTGAAAAGTTGGTGCTCATATTGTGCCAGCTCTCAACACTGACTCACACCTCAGGCTTCCTAGATTTAACACAGAACTGGCTTCACAAACTGGGAGTAAACAACTATGAATTTTCCAAATTAATTTGTTATTGCTGTTGCCATTACAGGACTTGATTTTAATTTTTTTTTTTTAAATATATATATATATATCTGACTGGAAATGTGATCCTAAAATTCATTCATTCATCCAAACCTTTAGAGAAGCACTGAAAATCACTGAGGAGATCCAGAGAAACATGACGGTGGCTGTTCTATGTTTGGCTGACATCTAGTGGTCATGATTCGTAATTACAAGAGCCTGCAAAAATCACCATCCACACACCTGTAGGTGCTCACCATCAAGAAATGTGACTTACCATATTCAGAAGAGTTTACAGGCCAGACTCTTTTGTATTCAGAAAACTTCTGTTCCAAACACAGAGTTTATAGGAACAATCATCAATTTATTCGACTGTTTAACTGCCTAAAATGCATATAAAATTTACATTTCATACGATATAGAGGACAGTCAATGGAAAAAGTCAGTAAAAATCATCCATTGCATAATTTAAAACACAGCTGATGGTCACGGGACAGTGGCTGAGCCAAGTGTACAAAGGTGTTGACTTTTTTGTGAATGGCGGAAAGACAGAGCGGAGCTGATTTTGTGTCTCAACTGGAAAACACAGGAATGTATATTCAGTTTAAAACACTGGTAAAACTCAAAACGTGTTGAAAGCTCCACCCAGCTTTCTTACTCCCTGTCTGAGCCCAGATCAGGCCCAGTTTTGTCTGCGTCCCATGTTTTATCAGCTTTATAGCAGGACTGTGTGCAGCTGCCAGGCAGTAACTCCTCTCACCACAGGGGGGCGATAATTAATTTGTTTAGAAATAATCAAAATCAACCACAATTCTTCATTGCTTAGTCCCTGGACTAGATTTGAAACAGAATTAAGAGGCCTGAGAGTCCACCAAGATATTCACCATTATGCAACAACAATAAAAGACATTAAAAATAAAAAAGCCATGAAAACAAACTGTATTTTTGAGAAGCTCAGCATAGCCCCACTATAAAAACGATTGTGGATATTAGTTATGTATATTTCTGGCAATGTCTCCTGTTTCTGTCTTTGTTTTGTTCTCTGTTTTATTATTATTATTATTATTATTATTGTCTCCCATTATGTCTCAATCTCTTGTTTCCCCTGGTTTCTGTTGAATGTATGTTAATCCATGTATATAGTGTATCCCCTAAGTGTTTTGATGATCATGTCATGTTTATCATGTCTGAAAAAAACACTTAAAAAAAAAAAAAAAAATTCAACTTCTCGGCGCAGACCGGTGCCCTCGCACCCCGCAATCACATATACAATAGGGAGTTTAAGCAAAGGAGCAAAGATTGCTGTAGCTGTCAAATCCACAGTAGTCATTAAGCAAACTACCGCGACAGCGGCAGCGTTTTCCGCAGCGTTAACGTTGTGTAGTTGTATTTATTACAGTTTTTTTCGATTGCTTAGGCTACACACTAAGAACATACTCTTAAACCAATGTGACAAAACTTGAACTCATTGGAACTAAACCTTAAACACAGCGTGGCCATACCTTTGACACATGTGCTGCTTTAAACTGTGTTTGCAATTCTACAACACACTTCCTCCTGAACACCAGACACTATTTCATACAGAAGACACCTCGCTCAAAAATGAAAGCATGTGGTTACAATTTGGAAAACAATTATGTTCAAAATATAAAACACATCAGGTTATAAGAAAACCTGAGACACACGTGAAAGCACTTACTTAGAAAACTGAACACCAATCATTCAGGGCCTAAGCTCTACAAACAGGCCCCAGGTCAGCCATGTTGAGGACTTTGCGTGGAAGCGGTGAGAGAAAGAGGCACAGGAAGACATCGTATGCGATGTGGATGAGATTTTGTAGCTGTACGTAGTTTGATTTTGTTGTACTGTTTTATTTTTGCTTTACATACTATGTATGTATGTTTATTTATGTTCGTCAACTCACAAACCCTGGTTTCAAAACAGTAAATCCATCGGCCTAATGAGAGGCTCTCTGCCCAAAATAACACATTTTGTTTGCAAAAGGCTCTTACCATGACAAAACATTTCAAACATGCAGCAAAAGCACATTTTGTCACCGCCCAATACAACTAATCCAGCCACTCACTCACTTCATACTCAACACCAAAATGCAACACACCCTTTTCAGTCTGAGCAGGTTCAACCTTACTTTCCTTATCCTTAAGGAATGTGGTTACAATTGGGAAAACACTTATGTTCAAAATATAAAACACATCGGGTAATTAGAAAAACCGAGACACACACATGAAAGCACTTACTTAGAAAACTGAACACCAACCAGTTAGGGCCTAAGGCTTAGCTCTACAAACAGACCCCAGGTCAGCCATGTAGAGTACTTTGCGTGGAGGCAGTGAGAGAAAGAGGCACAGGAAGACATCGTATACGATGTGGATGAGATTTTGTGGCTGTACGTAGTTTCATTTTGTTGTATTGTTTTATTTTTGCTTTACATACTATGTATGTATGTTATTTATGTTTGTCAACTCAGAAACCCTGGTATCAAAACAGTAAATCCATCGGCCTAATGAGAGGTGCTCTTCCCAAAATAACACATTTTGTTTGCAAAAGGCTCTTACCATGACAAAACATTTCAAACATGCAGCAAAAGCACATTTTGTCACCGCTCAATACAACTAATCCAGCCACTCACTCACTTCATACTCAACACCAAAATGCAACACACCCTTTTCAGTCTGAGCAGGTTCCACTTTACTTTTTCCTGTGTGGATTGCAGTCATATTTTTTTGACAGTTTACATAGTTACATATTGTAAAGCAAGTAGCAAAAGCCAATATTTCCCTCGAACAACTCAACTTATGGCCAAATGAGTAGATTCCTTCAATCAGCTCTACTGTACTGTAACACAGCTGACAGCAGAATACAAAATACAGCTGTCAGTTTGAACAAGGTTCTCCTGTGAGCTACACATTCAAATGTGAACTTACAGTAAAGAACTGCATCCAAACTCAGAAAGACTTTGAGGTGAAATTTTACTGTCTTGATGGAAAAAACTTATAGGTCCCTTTTTTGTAGGTGCATCCTGATTGATGATGATTTGTGGAAAGGGCAGTGATGCAGGTGCACTAGTGATTTCACAGTGATGCAGGTGCAAAAGAGAGTGAAAAATGTGTGAATCCAATGAAAAGGTACGAACACATTTGCAAAAGAAAACTTCTGCTGTGGTTTAGAGGTGGAGATGACGACAAAGTGGATCCCAGTTCCAGTGGTGTAGTCTACGTGATACGCAGGTATACGCCGTATACCCACTAGAAAAGGTCCCGAATTTCCGTATAACCACTTAAAAATGTGCAAAGATATGTATCAGTATGTTTTTTTGACATAACGTTCACTTTCCCGTTCATAAAGTCACCTTCTCTGTGTTACGAAGCGGGCTCTTTTTGACCATATTTCGGGGGACACTACAGCTGGAGCTAACGTTAACGTTTCAGAAAGGGAGCCTGTGTGTGTGTGTGTGTGTGTGTGTGTGCATATACCCACTAGAATAAACTAGGCTACACCACTGCCCAGTTTCATTATACTGGAAAAAGTGATTGAAAAAAACTGTACTGTAAAGTACAGTATACTCTATACTGTATTCAGTTTTGAGTTTACACCTTTCTTATTTATTTTTTATTTTTTGGTTATTTTGGAAACAGTTGTTACTGTGAAAAATGTGCTTAATTTCTATTTTGAGCTTTCCAGAATTCTTTTTGAAGAAATAAATGAAAAGCAGTAAAAAATGCAGTGTTTTGTGTTAGTTACTGTGTTGCTTGCTGCTGCTGTGAAAGTGTGTTCATATGATGGAAATGTTTATCCTTTTGTCATCAGAGTTACATTTTGACAAAGGATTTTGAAGTTTTGATGACAGTGTTTCAGTTTGCCATAAATGTGAATGGTTTATTTCCAGGTGTTGTGTCTTATTTGCGTTGTGTTTAGAGTTTTGGCACAGTGAGCAAAGCATTTGCAAAATGAGTTCAAGCAATAAAAAAAAACTGTAAACTCCCTAATGAATGGCTGCGGCGGCCGAGGTCTGCGCCGAGCGTGCGCGCTATGTGAAAGCCCCTTAACATTACGGAGCATGCGCGAGAGTCATTTCACGAGCTCTCGCCTTGTTTAGGATTTAGGATGAATTTACCGACCCCAGATATGTGTGTTGGACCTGCAGAGTCTAAACTGCTGCTCATGTGTTTCCATTTGTTACAATTTTTGTCTCTTCCTTTGGATTAAATCCTTGAGGTCAGGTGTTGGTTTCCCAGTTAATATTACGTTTTTTAAAACGTAAAGTGTTGTTTGTGAAGTGTTTTCATGGGAAATCTCCACCTTCGCTGCCAAAAGCAGTGTGCGCTGGTGACAACAGCATCGCAAGACCTTGTGGGGGGTTCAGGGCCTGTCGGGATTCCTGACATTCCCGACTCGGGAAGCCAACCCACAGAGGCAGAGAATCGCTGGGTCTAAATGATGCCCATTGAAAACAGCGGGAGAATAGACTATACATGAGCATTGTTTTCTTATTCACCGGTTCAGACATGTTCGCAGAAGCACAGTCAGTTTAAACAGGCAACACAACACACAGCAATGAAACACTTTTACTGGCTGATGTACAGTACACTGTATGTATTTGAATTGCAGCAGATGACCGCCTATACTGCTTATGCCAAGAGCCGGCCCTGCCCCCCACCACCTCTGCATTTACTGTCTTCCTTTCTTTTGGGTCTTTAGGGATCCAGCTCGCTCTTAGCAACTCGCTTCACTTATCCTCCTCCTCCTGCTGATGCTCTCTCTTAATCAATGAAGCGATCAATAACAGCCATGGTTTGTAGCAGTAAAAGCAGAGAGAGCACAACTTCATCAACTATTGAACTCAACATTTTTTTTTGACAGTTTTATTGATCACTAAGAGAGCAATGACCTGGAGTGAAGTTGATTTGATGTTTGGAAAAAAAAGTAGGTTTGATGTAGTTGAGCTACATTTAGTCATTTTATTGTAGCTCAGCTCGCTGCATTTCTCTGGTGGGAGCTTCAGTGGAGTGAAGCTTCATGTAATGTACAGTAACAGTAACAGTGTACAGCTCAGCTCACTACATTTTCCAAGTAGCTTGCCCAACACTGGGTATATATGTGACATGGTGGGACTTTGGGAAAACAAACATTTTTCTAACTTTGAAGCTTTTTCTGTCACGGGAGTGGAGGAAGGAGGACCCAAAAGCAGGAGCCGGCAGGAAAAATGCTCAGTGGCAAACAAAATATTTAATAAACTTAGGCAGGAAGCAGAATGCAACACAGAACAGAACAGAACAGAACAGAACAATGAACCAACAAGGAACAGAACTCAAGACAGGACTTAAATACACAAGAACTAATGATCAAACAAGACACACCTGGGGAAGGGGCTGGAGCACAAGACAGGAGAACACAGAGGATAGGCTGAGGTTAAACACTGGGAGGGATCAGAACAATCAGGGATAATTGACAGACACGGGACAGGTGTGGCACTGGGAGGGGCAAACAAGACACAGCTGAAATCAGTGACTAAAGAGACAGAGCTGGGCAAAGGAGGCAACACCAAAACACAGGAAAACAGAAAAACAAATGTCCAACCAAAGTACCAAAACACAGAAAACACCAAACCATGACAGTACCCCCCCCCCCTCAAGCGACTGCTCCTGACGTCCCAAAAACAGTCTCTGGGGCACGGGGATAGATGGCCGTCATGAGACGGGGGGAGGAGGAGGCCAAAACAAACAAAAAAAATCTCCAGACAGAAGTCTATGGACGAGGCGGTGCTCTAACAGACGACCAGGGCGCAAGGAACTATGGACGAGGCGGTGCTCTAACAGACGACCAGGGCGCAAGGAACCATGGACGAGGCGGTGCTCTGGCGGATGACCAGGGCGGAGGGAACCATGGACAGGACGGTCCTCTGGCGGACGGCCAGGGCACAGGGAACCATTGACGGAACGGTGCTCTGGCAGACGGCCAGGGCGCTGGGAACCATGGACAGGACGGTGCTCTGGGTGACGGCCAGGGCGCTGGGAACCATGGACAGGACGGTGCTCTGGCGGACGGCCAGAGTGCTGGTGGTCAAGGCGGACCCTCCCTGGATGGTGGTAGTGCAGGTGGCACCACACTGCACACCGACCGTAACATCCTGCAGTGCAGATTTGGGATCGCCGGGCAGCAGAAGCGGCAGGGTGAACTCTGGACCGCCAGAAAGCGGCAATGTGGACTCTGGACCGCCGGACAGAGGCAGCAACGGTGGCAGTATGGACTCGCCGAACAGCGGTAACGTGGACTGGGGACCGCTGGGCAGCGGCGATGTGGACTGGGGACTGCCGGGCAGCGGTGGCAGCGTCGGCAGCGTGGACTCTGGACCGTCGGACAGCGGCGACGTGGACTCGGGACCGCCGGACAGTGGTGGCAGCGTGGACTCTGGACCGCCGGACAGCGGCAGCGTGGACTCGGGACCGCCGGGCAGCGGCGACGTGGACTCGGGACCGCCGGGCAGCGGCAATGTCCACTCCAGGCTGCCGGGCAGCGGCAGCGTGGACTGAGGGCTGCCTGACCGCTGATGAGCTGGTGGGACCAGTGACACAGGACACCGAGGAAGCAGCAGCACAGCCATGGGAGGTTGGGATGAGTGCTGCACGGGTCCTGGGGGCTGGTACTGGGACTGTCACAAGGGCAGTGGGAACTGAGCCTGGGGCAGTCAGTCGGGCTCGGAGAACTGGGACTGGGACCGTGTCAGCTAGTCGGGCTCGAGGAACTGGGACTGGGACGGGGATCAGGACCGGGTCAGCCAGTCGAACTCTGGGAACTGGAACTGGGACAGGGACTAGGACCGGGTCAGCCAGTCGAACTCTGGGAACTGGAACTGGGACAGGGACTGGGACCGGGTCAGCCAGTCGGGCTCGGGGAACTGGGACTGGAACAGTGACTGGTGCCGGGGCAGCCGGTCCAGCTCGGGGAACTGGGACGGGAGCAGCCAGTAGAACTCGGGGAACTGGGACAGGGACTAGGACCGGGTCAGCCAGTAGAACTCGGGGAACTGGGACAGGGACTGGGACCGGTCAGCCAGTCGAACTCGGGGAACTGAGACAGGGACTGGGACCGGGTCAGCCAGTCGAACTCGGGGAACTGGGACAGAGACTGGGACCGGGTCAGCCAGTTGAACACAGGGAACTGGGCTTGCTAGACTTCTGGAGTTGGTAGCTGGACTTGCTAGGCTGCTGAGGCTAGTGACTGGACTTACTGGGCGGCTGATACTGGTGGCTGGACTCACCAGACTGCTGAGGCTGGTAGCTGGGGCTGCTGGGATGCTGAGGCTGGTGGCTGGATTGCGGCTAGCCTACAAGTGGCCGACACACCCGAGAAGTGCACTCACAGGAGCAGCCGGAGCCCGGGATGCAACCATCGTCCTGACGGAGGAGGTGATCTCCGCGACCTGTTGTGAGATCTGGGCGATTTTAGCCGCCAGCGACCGGTTGCAGTCAGCCAGTTCTCCAAGCCTCTGCTGATGAGAGTCCAGAAAAGTGCTTTGTCCAAACAAACAATATTGCTCCGCTGGGTCCTTTAGGGGTTGGTTCATTCTGTCACGGGAGTGGAGGAAGGAGGCCCCAAAAGCAGGAGCCGGCAGGAAAAATGCTCAGTGGCAAACAAAATATTTAATAAACTTACAGGTGATGCAGGGAACACAAGAAACTCAGGCAGGAAGCAGGAAGCAGAATGCAATGCAGCACAGCACAGCACAGAACAGAACAGAACAATGAACCAACAAGGAACAGAACACAAGACAGGACTTAAATACACAAGAACTAATGATCAAACAAGACAGGGGGGCTGGAGCACAAGACAGGAGAACGCAGAGGATAGGCTGAGGTTAAACACTGGGAGGGATCAGAACAATCAGGGATAATTGACAGACACGGGACAGGTGTGGCACTGGGAGGGGCAAACAAGACACAGCTGAAATCAATGACTAAAGAGACAGAGCTGGGCAAAGGAGGCAACACCAAAACACAGGAAAACAGAAAAACAAGTGTCCAAAGTACCAAAACACAGAAAACACCAAACCATGACATTTTCTGAGGCAGTTTTAGGAGGAAGTTGGAGCTGAAGGGGTTAAAGGAGTGTTGTAGCATGAATGGAGTTTTGTTTCACTTCCATAAGTCTCTTTATGTCACTTTTTTTTAATTTTTTTTTTTACCACCTTTCATACAAAAGATTTTCTATTTTTCTTGTTATTTAGCAGAGTAAACACTGTGCAGTAAACCAGATCTACATTTTCCAGACTGGATCTGTTGGATCTGTTGTGTTGACTGAGTTGTCACTGACAGGAGGCTCATAATGTAACTGGAGATAATATTAGCTATTGGTTGAAGATGAAAATGCGATGGAACAGTTTAATTATTTTTGTCATAAACTTCACTTCATGTTGTAAATAAGAGCTAAACACACAGTGCCTCTTTAAGAGCGCTCCTCTTCCTGGAGTGAATCAGCACCTGAACCCCTCCCACTTCTGTCTGATCTCAAACATTACGAGTTTTATTCTGCCCAGATATTTCCTGCTTCTCAGATCTGACAGTTTAAAGACGAATGGAAACAACACAGTGTGAAGGACAAGAGCCCACAAGCCCGTTTACAGCAGATCAGCGAGTGACTGTGAGGAAAAGCTGATGTTTGCTTTGGATCGGAGCACAACTCTTATCTGTTGATAGAAAGTCAAACTAGCAGACGTTCACTGTGACTGAGAGGGGAAATGGCTCAGCAAGGAATTCAGCCGGACTCTGCAAAGTTTTGCTGTTCCATCTGTCTGGATCTGCTGAAGGATCCGGTGACTATTCCCTGTGGACACAGCTACTGCATGAGCTGTATTAAAGACTGCTGGGATGGAGAGGAGCACAAGCAAATCTACAGCTGCCCGCAGTGCAGACAAACCTTCACACCGAGGCCTGTCCTGGTGAAAAACACCATGTTTGCAGATGTAGTGGAGGAAATGAAGAAGATGGGACTCCAAGCTGCTCCTCCTGATCTCTGCTACGCTGGACCTGGAGATGTGGCCTGTGATTTCTGCTCTGGGAGGAAACTGAAAGCCCTCAAGTCCTGTCTGGTGTGTCTGGCCTCTTACTGTGAGCAGCACCTCCAGTTTCACTACAATGCAGCTCCATTTAAGAAACACAAGCTGGTGGAAGCCACCGTGAAGCTTCAGGAGAACATCTGCTCTCGTCACGATGAGGTGATGAAGATTTTCTGCCGCACTGATCAGCAGTGTATTTGTTATCTCTGCTCCATGGATGAACATGAAGGCCACCGCAAAGTCTCAGCTGCAGCAGAAAGGACCGAGAGGCAGGAAGAGCTCGGGCTGAGTCGGCAAAAAATCCAGCAGAGAATCCAGGACACAGAGAAAGACGTGAAGGTGCTTCAGCAGGAGGTGGAGGCCATCAGTCGCTCTGCTGATAAAGCAGTGGAGGACAGTGAGGAGATCTTCACTGAGCTGATCCGTTTGGTTGAGAAAAGAAGGTCTGATGTGAAGCAGCAGATCAGATCCCAGCAGGAAGAGGAAGTGAGTCGGGCTGAAGAAGTTCAGGAGAAGCTGAAGCAGGAGATCGCTGAGCTGAGGAGGAAAGACGCTGAGCTGGAGCAGCTCTCACACACACAGGATCACATCCATTTTCTACAGAATTACCCCTCGCTCTCATGTCTCAGTGAATCTACACACTCACCCAGCGCCAACATCCGTCCTCTGAGCTACTTTGAGGATGTGACTGCAGCTGTGTCCGAGCTGAGAGACAAACTACAGGAGCTTCTTAGTGAGGAATGGTCCAAGATCTCACTGACAGGGACTGGAGAGGATGTTCTACTGCCACAACCAGAGCCCAAGACCAGAGCTGAGCTCTTACAATATTCATGTCACATCACACTGGATCCAAACACAGCAAACACATGGCTGTCATTATCTGAGGAGAACAGAAAAGCAACATTTATGACACAGAAACAGTCATATCCCAGTCACCCAAACAGATTTACTTATTGGAATCAGGTCCTGAGCAGAGAGAGTCTGACTGGACGTTGTTACTGGGAGGTGGAGTGGAAGGGGACAGTTTATATATCAGTCTCATATCAGGATATCAGCAGAACAGGGGGTGGGGTTCAATGTAGATTTGGATACAATGACAAATCTTGGTCATTGGATTGTTACAACAGAAACCGTCACTTCAGACACAACAAAATCAAAACTGAAATCCCGCTCCCTGTGTCCTCCAGAGTGGGAGTGTACCTGGATCACAGAGCAGGTATTCTGTCCTTCTACAGCGTCTCTGAAACCATGACACTCCTCCACAGAGTCCAGACCACGTTCACTCAGCCTCTCCATGCTGGACTTGCGCTTGGAGGTGGAGCCACTGCAGAGTTTTGTGAGCTCAAGTAGACAGGAGTGATTAAAGCAGTTCTGTCGTCTATTTCTATAACATCTGTGTTGGTAAGAGCTTGTTTCTGTTTTGTTTCTGCACTGCACTGGCCAGATCACCTGTCACTCAAACCGTGTGGGCAGGACTATGACTCTCTTTCCAGGTCTCAGTGTAACAACATCAGTTGAAATACAATAGATTTGTCTTTTTTTCCTTTTTTTACTCAAGAACTCCACATATATAAAATATTTTGTTGCATTGTTATTTTGCTGCTAAAAGCTCATTGCTGTGGTTTGTCAGTCCTGCACTTCCCAGACGTCACCTGTGGCACATTTTGTTCTTGGTCTGTTCAGCCGTGGTGGATAAGGGTTGAACTCCATCAGTCGACAGTAGAGAGAAGCCAAATGAACTGCACTTCACAGGGAAATGTAAAAAAATATCCCTGATTAAACTGTTGAAGGCTCTTTATGATTCTTAACTTCACTCAATATTTACTTTAACATGTTTTTGCTCTTCCTGTTTTGCTGCTTAATGGAGTCAGAAGTGTGTTTGCACTCGTCCTTCTTTGTAGCTGAACAGCTGTTTGTTGATTTTGTTTCCAGTACTTTGTAACTATGATTTTTTTTAATGCACTGCAAATGAAATGATTCTTCTTCTTCTTGTCAGTGGGAAATGATTCATGTGTTCCTCCACAGTGTTGACATGCTGGTTTAACAGGTCGAGTGTGAGAATCACGTGACTGCTGAGATAGAAATGCCTGTTATGAGATTTTACCGATTAGGTGTGTCAACCAAGTGAATGTTTATGAAAATGAATAAAAAATATTTCCAAGAATCAACAGTGTTTCTTCTGTTCTCATTCCAGAAAGTCTATCAACCAGCTGAAGAGAATCTGACAATAACAGGACAGTATGTCTTGACTGGTTTACCTGCTAAAACACAAAGAAGTGCTGTAATGCCCTCCATGAACAGTAGAAAAGACAAAGTCCCAATGCGTAAAATCGGTTCTCAAATCCAAACTCAATATCACAAACAACAGTCTAGACCCACCTGCATTATCAGAAGATGTGTTTAAGCTCAAAGACACAAATAAAACTCTTTCAAAATTATACAAACTGTTAATAAACACAGACACCACAATAACACTCCCAACCCAAAAATGGGAGCGCGACCTATTGATCAGCCCCGATGCCGATTTCTGGACACAAATCTGCCATAACACCTTCACAATGACCAAAAACACTAATATACAGCTGATACAATACAAAGTAATCCATAGAACTCATATCACTCAACATAAAATGCATAAAATGGGATTCATAGACTCAGACATACATAGACTCAAGGTGTGTCCAAAAGTTTGGACACACCTTCTCATTCAATGCGTTTTCTCTATTTTCATGACTATTTACATTGTAGATTCTCACTGAAGGAATCAAAACTATGAATGAACACGTGGAGTTATGTACTTAACAAAAAAAGGTGAAATAACTGAAAACATGTTTTATATTCTAGTTTCTTCAAAATAGCCACACTTTGCTCTGATTACTGCTTTGCACACTCTTGGCATTCTCTCGATGAGCTTCAACAGGTAGTCACCTGAAATGGTTTTCACGTCACAGGTGTGCCTTATCAGGGTTAATTAGTGGAATTTCTTGCTTTATCAATGGGGTTGGGACCATCAGTTGTGTTGTGCAGAAGTCAGGTTACTACACAGCCGACAGCCCTATTGGACAACTGTTAAAATTCATATTATGGCAAGAACCAATCAGCTAACGAAAGAAAAACGAGTGGCCATCATTACTTTAAGAAATGAAGGTCAGTCAGTCCGGAAAATTGCAAAAACTTTAAATGTGTCCCCAAGTGGAGTCGCAAAAACCATCAAGCGCTACAACGAAACTGGCACACATGAGGACCGACCCAGGAAAGGAAGACCAAGAGTCACCTCTGCTTCTGAGGACAAGTTCATCCGAGTCACCAGCCTCAGAAATCGCAAGTTAACAGCAGCTCAGATCAGACACCAGATAAATGCCACACAGAGTTCTAGCAGCAGACCCATCTCTAGAACAACTGTTAAGAGGAGACTGCGCGAATCAGGCCTTCATGGTCAAATAGCTACTAGGAAACCACCGGAGAGGCAAGCAGAAGAGATTTGTTTGGGCCAAGAAACACAAGGAATGGACATTAGACCAGTGGAAATCTGTACTTTGGTCTGATGAGTCCAAATTTGAGATCTTTGGTTCCAACCGCCGTGTCTTTGTGAGACGCAGAAAAGGTGAACGGATGGATTCCACATGCCTGGTTCCCACTGTGAAGCATGGAGGAGGAGGTGTGATGGTGTGGGGGTGTTTTGCTGGTGACACTGTTGGGGATTTATTCAAAATTGAAGGCACACTGAACCAGCATGGCTACCACAGCATCCTGCAGCGACATGCCATCCCATCCGGTTTGCGTTTAGTTGGACCATCATTTATTTTTCAACAGGACAATGACCCCAAACACACCTCCAGGCTGTGTAAGGGCTATTTGACCAAGAAGGAGAGTGATGGAGTGCTGTGGCAGATGACCTGGCCTCCACATTCACCGGACCTGAACCCAATCGAGATGGTTTGGGGTGAGCTGGACCGCAGAGTGAAGGAAAAGGGGCCAACAAATGCTAAACACCTCTGGGAACTCCTTCAAGACTGTTGGAAAACCATTTCAGGTGACTACCTCTTGAAGCTCATCGAGAGAATGCCAAGAGTGTGCAAAGCAGTAATCAGAGCAAATGGTGGCTATTTTGAAGAAACTAGAATATAAAACATGTTTTCAGTTATTTCACCTTTTTTGTTAAGTACATAACTCCACATGTGTTCATTCATAGTTTTGATGCCTTCAGTTAGAATCTACAATGTAAATAGTCATGAAAATAGAGAAAACGCATTGAATGAGAAGGTGTGTCCAAACTTTTGGCCTGTACTGTATGCATGTATGTATGTATGTATGTATGTATGTATGTATGTATTTATTTATTTATCTATTTATTTATTCTCTCCCCTCTCCTAAACTCATAGCATTATTGCTGTTCATCCTGTATATTAATGACTTATGTTTGGTTTCAAAGTCACTTAAGTGTATATTATTTGCCGATGATACTACCATTTTTTGTAGTGGGGAACATTTGAAACAACTTCTGGATACAGTGGAAGAAGAATTGCAGATTATTAAAAAATGGTTTGATGTTAATAAACTATCTCTTCACCTTGGTAAAACTAAATATATGATATTTGGAAATCGTGCTCCAAACATTGACAGAAAAATTTTTATAAATGAAATTGGAATTGATAAAGTAACCAATATAAAATTTTTAGGAATAATTATCGACAATAAACTCAGTTGGAAACCACACATAGACCATGTCAAATCCAAAGTGTCAAAATCGATTGCAATCATGTACAAAGTTCAAGATTTCCTAAATCAAAGCTCCCTATACACACTTCATCATTCATTCATAGTCCCTTATATGACATACGGAGCAGAGATAAGGGGGAATACTTACAAAACAAACACAAACTCCATTTTTTTATTGCAAAAAAAAGTTATACATATTGTAAGCAAAAAACCCTATAATGAGCCAACCAATTCATTGTTTATTTATCATAATATTCTCAAATTCCAAAACTTAGTAGATTACAAAATAATACAGAATATGTATAAAGCTAGAAACGGACTACTACCACAAAGTATCCAAAGGCTGTTTAAAATGAGGGACAGTGGTTATAATCTGAGGGGAACAACATAAAAACCTCGACTACATTAGTCAGTCTGAAAAAACTTTTCAAGAATATTTTAATTATGCAGTACACTGTCAAAAAGTAGTAAGTACATCTTGTATCACATGAATCCATGCCATGCTGCTTTTTTTGTTTTGTTTTGTTTTGTTTTGTTTTGTTTTTTGGACGAATCCATGCCATGCTGCCTTTCTCTCTTTTTTTTTTTTTTTGGTCTTTTGGCGTGTGATGTTCTGGTTGACATAAATTTTACTAATTAGTAGCTTAGTTAGGTTTGTATCTGTTGTATGAAAGCTGCATCATTGGTTGACCACTTAGGTAGTAGTTATGTTGAATTAGCTCATATTGTGTGTAAATTGTTTACTTGTGATAAGGGTAGGCGTTATAAGCTCTGCTTCAGCCTACACCTTTTCGGTCAGGCTTTGTTTTGATTACTTATGCATTGTTGCTGATATTTTCTTTTTCTGTTGTTTCAATTGACCGAAATCAATCAATCAATCAATCAATCAATCAATCAATATTATATTATATTATATAGGGGATCATTAGTTGCAGCCCCTAACATTATCATTATATTATATCGTAATATATTATATTACTATTATTAATTGCTCGCTACTACACTCCATATACTTAATATACCATCAATGTTCTCCCTTTCCTGTTCAGGATCGTGATTACCAGTACAATGATAGTGACTATATTATTATACTAGTATAATTATTATGACTATGATTATGACTGTCATAATTATTAGTGTTGTTACTATTTTTGTCATTTTTATTTCATCAGTATAACTATTGTTTCTTATTTAAATTCAGCTTAACGGTATTCATGACAATGACATTGTTATAACAAAATAAAGGCGGGGGGTGGGGCCGGACTGGTTTTGCTGACGGTGGGAGTGGGCGGGGGCTCCCTGCCTGGCTCTCTGGGAGCGTGGCGGGACCTCCGGTGGGGGCGGGTGGGGGTGGGGTGGATGTACCCCACCTCTCTCTGACAGGGAAAAGAGGAAAAAAGAAAAGGGGAAAGGAAAGGGAAAAAAAAAGAGGGGCATCAGGGAGGCGAGCAAGAGGCCCCCCGCCCAGCCCCAAGTAGCACGGCCAGGAGCCAGGGGTCCCCTTCCGCTGCCGTCTCGCCTTTCTCCCGCTGGGGCTCCTGGCCATGCTACTTGGGGCCGGGCGGGGGGCCTCTTGCTCGCCTCCCTGATGCCCCAGTCTGGCCCCATCCCTCGCCGCAATATATATCAACATATAGGTACATATCATCAGATATCAGTATATTAATATATATACATGAATCAGTTATTATTCTTATGATTGTCATTACTATGTTATATTGATTTATATTGGGTCATATTTTATATATTGTATAATAATGGATTATTATATCATATAATGTTATATTATATTGTATTGTGCTACATCACATCATGATATGTTATATTAGCTCATATAATATTATTTTATTATATATATATACACTATATTACCAAAAGTATTCGCTCACCCATTCAAATGATCAGAATCAGGTGTCCTAATCACTTGGCCTGGCCACAGGTGTATAAAATCAAGCACTCAGGCATGCAGACTGTGAAACAAGACATTTGTGAAAGAATGGGCCGCTCTCAGGAGCTCAGTGAATTCCAGCGTGGAACTGTCATAGGATGCCACCTGTGCAACAAATCCAGTCGTGAAATTTCCTCGCTCCTAAATGTTCCACAGTCAACTGTCAGCTCTATTATAACAAAATGGAAGCGTTTGGGAACAACAGCAACTCAGCCACGAAGTGGTAGGCCACGTAAAGTGACGGAGAGGGGTCAGCGGATGCTGAAGCGCATAGTGCAAAGAGGTCGCCGACTTTCTGCACAGTCAATTGCTACAGAGCTACAAACTTCATGTGACCTTCAGATTAGCCCAAGTACAGTACGCAGAGAGCTTCATGGAATGGGTTTCCATGGCCGAGCAGCTGCAGCCAAGCCACACATCACCAAGTGCAATGCAAAGCGTCGGATGCAATGGTGTAAAGCACGCCGCCACTGGCCTCTAGAGCAGTGGAGACGCGTTCTCTGGAGTGATGAATCACGCTTTTCCATCTGGCAATCTGATGGACGAGTCTGGGTTTGGAGGTTGCCAGGAGAACGGTACATTTCAGACTGCATTGTGCCGACTGTGAAATTTGGTGGAGGAGGAATTATGGTGTGGGGTTGTTTTTCAGGAGCTAGGCTTGGCCCCTTAGTTCCAGTGAAAGGAACTTTGAATGCTTCAGGATACCAAAACATTTTGGACAATTCCATGCTCCCAACCTTGTGGGAACAGTTTGGAGCGGGCCCCTTCCTCTTCCAACATGACTGTGCACCAGTGCACAAAGCAAGGTCCATAAAGACATGGATGACAGAGTCTGGTGTGGATGAACTTGACTGGCCTGCACAGAGTCCTGACCTGAACCCGATAGAACACCTTTGGGATGAATTAGAGCGGAGACTGAGAGCCAGGCCTTCTCGACCAACATCAGTGTGTGACCTCACCAATGCGCTTTTGGAAGAATGGTCAAAAATTCCTATAAACACTCTCCTCAACCTTGTGGACAGTCTTCCCAGAAGAGTTGAAGCTGTAATAGCTGCAAAAGGTGGACCGACATCATATTGAACTCTATGGGTTAGGAATGGGATGGCACTTCAGTTCATAGTATGAGTAAAGGCAGGTGAGCGAATACTTTTGGTAATATAGTGTATATATATATATATATATATATATATATATATATATATATATATATATATATATATGTACACACATACACACACACACACACACATATATATATATATATATATACATATATAACATGTGTATGTATAGGTATATGTATGTTTTCTTTTTTTTTTTTTTTTTTTGTTTTGTTTTGTTCTGCTTTGTTTTGTTCTGTTCCCTCTTATTTATATCTTTACTTTACTTTTTTAGCTGTCGTCATTAGATTATCCATACCATATTGGACATAACACCATACCTTCTGTTTCTCCATCTGCACGCGCACATACACACACACAAGCACACACACACACACACACACACACACACACACACACACCCTACCTATACACATATCATTGTAAGTTTATGTTGTAGTCTATTGTGGTTTGTACTCTATGTTTACTATCTGTACTCTATGTCCACTCGGTGTAATAAAGGGGAAAAAAAAAAAAGAAATGAAACCAGCTTTGATCGACACTTTTAGCTCAGAACTGAACTGCGTTTTCTTCACCTGGGATTGTGGACGCCATTCCCATTTTTCTTCTGTTATGAAAGCAGAATTTTGGATGATTTCTTGAAATTTAAGGGCCAGTTTGAAATCCAGTGTGTTGCTATGACAGGACACGATGTTGTGTTGGTGCTCAAACTGATGAATGGTTTCATTTCACACAGAAAATACATTCCAGGCCTTCAGATCACACAAATTGCCAAGAAACATACAGTTTCATACAATCTTAGAATACAATCTTAGATACACATGCATATTTTGTTATCATGTGAGGCATGTTGTGTGTTTTTGTTGCCGTGGTTTGTAGCAGTAAAAGCAGAGAGAGCACAGCTTCATAAACTATTGAACTCAACATTTTTTTTGACACTTGACAGTTTTATTGATCACTAAGATAGCAATGACTTGGAATGAAGTTGATTTGATGACTGCGGCTTTACGATGACAGAGCCACTGCAGAGTTTTGTGAGCTCAAGTAGACAGAAGTGATTAAAGCAGTTCTGACGTCTATTTCTAGAACATCTGTGTTGGTAAGAACTTGTTTCTGTTGTGTTTCTGCACTGCACTGGCCACAGATCACCTGTCACTCAAACCGTGTGGGCGGGGCTATGACGCTCTCTCTTTCTCAGTGTAACAACATCAGCTGAAATACAAAAGAAGGGTCCTTTTTTTTTTCTTTTTTACTCAAGAACTCCACATATATCAAATATTTTGTTGCATTTTTATTTTGCTGCTAAAAGCTCATTGCTGTGGTTTCTCAGTCCTGCACTTCCCAGATGTCACCTGTGGCACATTTTGTTCTTGGTCTGTTCAGCCGTGGTGGATAAGGGTTGAACTCCATCAGTCGACAGTAGAGAGAAGCCAAATGAACTGCACTTCACAGGGAAATGTAAAAAAAAATATCCCTGATTAAACTGCTGAAGAGGCTCTTTATGATTCTTAACTTCACTCAGTATTTACTTTAACATGTTTTTGCTCTTCCTGTTTTGCTGCTTAATGCAGTCAGAAGTGTGTTTGCACTCGTCCTTTGTAGCTGAACAGCTGTTTGTTGATTTTGTTTCCAGGACTTTGTAACTATGATTTTTTTTAAAGCACTGCAAATGAAATGATTCTTCCTCTTCTTGTCAGGAATGATTCATGTGTTCCTCCACAGTGTTGACATGCTGGTTTAACAGGTCGAGTGTGAGAATCACGTGACTGCTGAGATAGAAATGCCTGTTATGAGATTTTAGTGATTAGGTGTGTCAACCAAGTGAATGTTTATGAAAATGAATAAAAAATATTTCCAAGAATCAACAGTGTTTCTTCTGTTCTCGTTCCAGAAAGTCTATCAACCAGCTGAAGAGAACCTGACAATAACAGGACAGTATGTGTTGACTGGTTTACCTGCTAAAACACAAAGAAGTGCTGTAATGCCCTCCATGAACAGTAGAAAAGACAAAGTGACAGGAGGGAGAAATACCTGCATTCAAAAGTCATTTATGACATTTTAGTGTGTCTGGGATGAAATGAAACCAGCTTTGACCGACACTTTTAGCTCAGAACTGAACTGTGTTTTCTTCACCTGGGATTGTGGACACCATTCCCATTTTTCTTCTGTTATGAAAGCAGAATTTTGGGGGATTTCTTGAAATTTAAGGGCCAGTTTGAAATCCAGTGTGTTGCTATGACAGGACACGATGTTGTGTTGGTGCTCAAACTGATGAATGGTTTCATTTCACATCTAAAATACATTCCAGACCTTCAGATCACACAAATTGCCATGAAACATACAGTTTCATACAATCTTACAATACAATCTTAGATACACATGCATATTTTCATTTAATCTGTGAGTCCGTGTTTACATCAGTTAAAAATAAATACATATTTTCACATCATCCAACACTCAGATGGCATCAAAACTGTCAGTGGTGTGGTAAGAGTCAACAGAATGGAAACACATGAGCAGCAGTTTAGACCCTGCAGGTCCAACACACATATCTGGGGTCGGTAAATTAATCCTAATCAAATTATCTCCATCTCAGCTGTTTAATATAAGACATAATCTGATCAATATAGGCATAAAAAAGCTAAATAGGTATATGCTGAACTTTTGAGTGCACGCATGCCATTTTCCTTCTTTTGTATGTAATAATTGATGCATTTCCTTTTTTTGGCCAGTTGTTGGTATTTGGTTGGTAATTGTGGAGAGATTTTTGTAAATCCACTTGGTGTGATTAATGAAGAGTATTGTTGGACATAGCAGTTTCATTTCATAATTACTGGACTTGCTGACAGGACGTCTCATTACTTTGAACACACTGATGGATTATTTTCACTGATTTCAACACACATATAGTTGACCTTTGTATTGGGAGCAGAGGTCGTGATAACCGAATATTTTCCGTCATTGACGTTTTTTTTTAAACAGTGACGGAAAAATCTGAAGGCAATCTGTAATTTTGACAGATTGCAATTCACACCCCTGACCACTTGGTGGCAATGACAGGGCAGATTGCAGTCCGGCGCCGTGCCAGATCTCCGGCGTACCGGTGTGACTGCGAAAAAAAAATGTGGGTTCGCCCAGCTTTATCTAACAGACATTTCTCTGGATCCAATAGAAGCGTAGCTTTCGTTCTCACAATAAGCCTACTAGCCAATCAGAAGTAGGGCGGGACTTGGTTGTTGACAATCAGGCGCTCCATGCACCGTCGAAAGTGAGCCTTGTTAGCCTTCAGTGACGTACATAGGCATATACACTACTCACAAAAAGTTAGGGATATTTGGCTTTCGGGTGAAATTTACGGAAAATGTAAAAAGTTCACGCTACAGTGATATTATATCATGAAAGTAGGGCATTTAAGTAGAAGCATGCACTGGTGATTTCCTCATCTCAAACAATTTCTTGAAACAAAAGCCAACAACAGTGGTGGGTATACCACAACAAAAAATGTCAGTGTCAATAACTTGTCATGTGCCCTTGAGCATCAATTACAGCTTGACAACGACGTCTCATGCTGTTCACAAGTCGACTTATTGTCTGCTGAGGCATGGCATCCCACTCTTCTTGAAGGGCGGCCCTCAGGACATTGAGGTTCTGGGGTACAGAGCTCCGAGCCTCTACACGGCCACTCAGCTGATCCCATAGGTTTTCTATGGGATTCAGGTCTGGAGAAAGTGCAGGCCACTCCATTTGAGGTACCCCAGTCTCCAGCAGCCGTTCCCTAATGATACGACCTCGATGAGCTGGAGCATCAAACACCTGATGTGAATTTTGCCGTTAAACTCCTTGTTAGAGAACAGCAACTTGTGCAAAAAGTACTGAAACACTGAACAGTTGGACATGTGCATTCAAAAGTTTACAGAAGGTCACATTAAGTTCACCTGTAAAGGTTAGAATGAATTTTAGGTTCATCCTGAAATTTCACCCGAAAGCCGAATATCCCTAACTTTTTGTGAGTAGTGTATGTCTATGGTGACGCATTGTAACCCACAGGATGGACTGCAGGTTCATGAAGCCCGGGAAAGACAGCTAAGATGTCTCTTACACCGATGATGTCGGCGCCGACAGGATTCAGCATGCCTACTCTACATATCTTTATCTCCTAGACCATTTATGACATACAGAAACTTTAAAAAACGTCGGAAACCGGAGAAACGGAGCTTTGCGCCTATATACAGGCCATTGCGGTAACTCCGTAGGACTACTGACACTTCGACCGTCAAATCACAGAAGAGTCCCCGGTGTGTCACATGTTTGTAATATGAGCTTCTCAGTACCGTAACTCCTGAACCAATGGTGCGATCAAAGAAAAATCCGACAGTTTCTGAGAGCAGAGAACCGGAGCTTTCCGATGGTGTGCAAAAGCACTCAGTCATTGCACAATTCTGACAATTCTACAACCATAAAAAACAAAATAAATCAAGGCGGATTTAGTTTAATTGCAGGGTTAATAAGAATAAATGGCGATGAGCTTGGATAGAGCAGAATGGGCAATGTGGCAATAGATAGTTACAAGATTGTTAATATCTCAAATAATGTATATATGTTATATGATGAAATTTGCAGTGTAACAACATCAGTTGAAATACAAAAGTTGTGTCCTTTTTTTCTTTTTTACTCAAGAACTCCACATATATCAAATATTTTGTTGCATTTTTATTTTGCTGCTAAAAGCTCATTGCTGTGGTTTGTCAGTCCTGCACTTCCCAGATGTCACCTGTGGCACATTTTGTTCTTGGTCTGTTCAGCCGTGGTGGATATAGGTTGAACTCCATCAGTCGACAGTAGAGAGAAGCCAAATGAACTGCACTTCACAGGGAAATGTAAAAAAATATCCCTGATTAAACTGTTGAAGAGGCTCTTTATGATTCTTAACTTCACTCAATATTTACTGTAACATGTTTTTGCTCTTCCTGTTTTGCTGCTTAATGGAGTCAGAAGTGTGTTTGCACTCGTCCTTCTTTGCAGCTGAACAGCTGTTTGTTGATTTTGTTTCCAGTACTTTGTAACTATGATTTTTTTTTAATGCACTGCAAATGAAATGATTCTTCTTCTTCTTGTCAGTGGGAAATGATTCATGTGTTCCTCCACAGTGTTGACATGCTGGTTTAACAGGTCGAGTGTGAGAATCGCGTGACTGCTGAGATAGAAACGCCTGTTATGAGATTTTAGTGATTAGGTGTGTCAACCAAGTGAATGTTTATGAAAATGAATAAAAAATATTTCCAAGAATCAACAGTGTTTCTACTGTTCTCGTTCCAGAAAGTCTATCAACCAGCTGAAGAGAATCTGACAATAACAGGACAGTGTCTTGACTGGTTTACCTGCTAAAACACAAAGAAGTGCTGTAATGCCCTCCAAAAGTAGGGGCGCCATTGGCCCCCCTACTTTTACCCTCTTCCCACATTATTTTTAAGCACAAGCAGAGGTCCCTATATTGCAACACTTACCGTAACTCATACGTCAGGTAAAACCCAGAGAGAAAGACACAGAGAGAAAGATCCAGCCGACAGCAGACATTCACTGTCTGCTCGGGCTCCACAGCTTCCTGTGAGCTCCGGGTGACTCTCAGCTGTCTGGCTCTGTCCCACAGCCCCCAGCAGCAGCAGGAAGCCCTCACCCTGCCACCGGACTGTAAGGAGGACTACAGTTATAAAAATGATTTATTCAAAAAAGCGAGTCAGATTGTACCTGGTTCGCACTCAAACATTTCTAGCGCACAGTGAAGTAAAATGTGGCCTGGTGTGTTTTATTTTTCTCTCTGTGGCCCCTCCGCGGCTCCATAATACACAAACATAAAACAAAAGGAGAAGAAGAATATTTACATTTTTAATCCAATCAAAGAGGACATCACACAATTCAAATTCATACAGTGTACTGTACATCGTGATGGGATTTCCGGCTCTTTTTAGAGAACCGGCTCTTTTGGCTCCCAAGCGGCTCTTCAGATTTTTTTGTTGTTTAAATTAATTTATTACCAACAATAATGTAAAATTATGCGCAAAATGAATTACTAATGTACAGTAAAAAAAACTTGCATTTTTTTGTTCATTGTATAAATATGCCTTTATTTATTCACTCTACATAGTGCTACAAAAATAAATTAGAAAATACAAAAACAAACTTTTAGCTATTTACAGTTGAACTGAATTGCTGTAGACACTGCAGCAGCAGCAGCAACAGTTGCAGTAGACACACTTCAGTTTTTTTTGATTGCTTACACATTAAGAACATATGCTTAAACCAATGTGACAAAACTTTAACTCATTGTAACTAAACCTTAAAGACAGCGAGGCTATACCTTAGACACGTGCTGCTCTGAACTGTGTTTGCAATTCTGCAACACACTTCCTCCTGAACACTACGCACTATTATTTAATTAACCACTCATTATTTAATTAACCTTCTTGCACCTGATTTTGTGTGAGAAAAACCAGCGCTTCTTTATTTATCCAGCCATTCGTAATATCATATGTCATAATTTTGGCTTGAAAAGTTGGTGCTCATATTGTTCCAGCTCTCAACACTGACTCACACCTCAGGCTCCCTAAATTTAACACAGAACTGGCTTCACAAACTGGGAGTAAACAACTATGATTTTTTTTGTTATTGCTGTTGCCATTACAGGACTTGATTTTAATTAAAAAAAAAAAAAAAAAAATATATATATATATATATATATATATATATATATATATATATATATCTGACTGGAAATGTGATCCTATCATTCATTCATTCATCCAAACCTTTAGATAAGCACTGAAAATCACTGAGGAGATCCAGAGAAACATGACGGTGGCTCTTCTATGTTTGACTGACATCTAGTGGTCATGATTCGTAATTACAAGAGCCTGCAAAAATCATCATCCACACACCTGTAGGTGCTCACCATCAAGAAATGTGTTTTATCATATTCAGACGAGTTCACAGGCCAGACTCTTTTGTATTCAGAAAACTTCTGTTCCAAACACAGAGTTTATAGGAACAATCATCAATTTATTTGACTGTTTAATTGCCTAAAAATGCATATAAAATTTATATTTCATACAATATAAAGGACAGACAATGGAAAAAGTCAGAAAAAAATCATCCATTGCATAATTAAAAACACAGCTTATGGTCACAGGACAGTGGCTGAGCCAAGTGTACAAAGGTGTTGACTTTTTTGTGAATGGCGAAAAGACAGAGTGGAGCTGATTTTGTGTCTCAACTGGAAAACACAGGAATGTATATTCAGTTTAAAACACTGGTAAAACTCAAAACGTGTTGAAAGCTCCACGCAGCTTTCTTACTCCCTGTCTGAGCCCAGATCAGGCCCAGTTTTGTCTGCGTCCCATGTTTTATCAGCTTTATAGCAGGACTGTGTGCAGCTGCCAGGCAGTAACTCCTCTCACCACAGGGGGGCGATAATTAATTTGTTTAGAAATAATCAAAATCAACCACAACTCTTCACTGCCGAGTCCCAGGACTAGATCTGAAACAGAAATAAGAGGCCTGAGAGTCCACTAGCCAATCAGAAGTAAGTATTCAACATAAGTAAGGGATAATGTGACAATGTCTTTTCTTCTTTCTTCCTTTCTTTCTTTCTTTCTTTCTTTCTTTCTTTCTTTCTCTTTCTTTTTTTTTGACAAAATAAGCCCCAACAGAGTAAATGAAGTCCCAGCCAAGCAAAAGAAGCTCATTACATCTGCAGTTACTGAGCACAGCGACACATAATGAAGCTGATTTCTGTGTTTTTGATATTTTTTATAACCATAGTTTTGACAGTACAGAATAAATACAGACTGACCGTGGAGGGAGGCTCGGTCTCTGCCAGTAGGATCTCAGTCTCAGTTTAGTTTCTGCCGGTTTGGAGCTTCTTCCTTCCCGTTGGTCTCTCCTCTCAGTCTTGACCATTTTCTGGCCTGATCTCTTTTTTTGTGTGTGTTTTTCTGTGTGGCTCTCATGTTTAAGGCAGGCGGTCCAGCTCGGTTTCTGTGTCCTGCTCCCCCTGCGCCCTCCACAGCTTTGCTTTTAGCTTTGCTTTGCTCATTCATTTATGTGTTCATTCTCGGTTGCCTCCCGAATGTCTTCCTTTCCCCCTCATCTTTTTTTGTGTGTGTGTCTCATATTCAGGAGTATGAATGCCTTGTGTGAATGAGACTGACTTTCTCCCACCCCTCTTGGAGAACTAGACCTCCTCTGAACGGCCTCGCTCTCTAGTTTGTGTCTGTAAAGTTTGATGAGGCTGTGATTCTCCTCGAGGTCACTAGAGGTCATTTTCTACAGCGATGTCCAGTTTGACAAAATGCTCTGCCTGCAGTGAAATGGCTGATATGGGGGCCAACATCATCACACAGGAATCAAATGTGGCTCATTGAATCCACAAGAGTCTCAGCTTTCCAGTCAAAGCCAACTGATGCAGCTCCAAGACTGTTTAGGCCCCAGTCTGCACACACACACCATTTTACAACAGGCCACAAGAACACATGTGGACTGCAGGCTTTGGGGCCCAAACTGCATGGGATTAGCAGAAGGTGGGCGTGTCTGCAAAGGGGAGAGCCGTGGCTGCCCAGAGAACCCATTTTCATTCACACATCTGGAGGTCAGAGAATCTGACAAAAAATCTGTTAGTCCCACTTATTTTCAGTGCGAATCCTGAATTTTCGTGAATCAAGTATCATGTTCTTGATCTTCGTGGGCTTACTCCCTGAAAAATTCCTGAAACCAGTTAAACTGCGTTGGAAAGAAGAAGCATTAGCTCATTTCATCGGCAGATTTTTATCAGTTGTTTAAAAAAAAAAAAAAAAAACAACAACAACATGATTTTAACAGTGAAGATGGCTCATTAAGATGCAGTGTAATCTTTCATTTTGAACACAGCCAAGCGAGTTTTTTCCCTCGCCAAAGTCTAGCTTTAAATCAGAGCCCTTTAAAGACTCTGAGAGACGGTAAACCAGTCAGGTGTGTTTTAATTATGCACCGAACAGTAAGGGGTTAATGTTATCTTGGTGACTTAAAGGCACTCTAACCAGCTCCTCTGCAGTTCATGCCTGTTTCATCCCGTATTCTGCCAGCAGATGGCAGTGTTGAGTCATTTTTCAAGCAAGGAGCAGCAAACATTTTGAATTGAGAGTTCACTAATGTAACCCTGCTGGGCCTGTGTGTGTGTGTGTGTGTGTGTGTGTGTGTGTGTGTGTGTGTGTTTGTGTGTGAAGACAGGGCTAACAGAGAGGGGTGGAATGAGTCAGAGGGAAAGTGTGAGGTTGAAGAAAGATAAAAGGGATGAACACACACACACACACACACACACACACACAGTATCAAAGCGATATAGGTGCCCATACACAGATTTGAACCACGAGCAGAAATGCACAAAAAGAGGAAGAAAGCGAGGAGAGAGTTTTCATATTTGAAAATAATCACTCTTAATTTGAAACAGTCATTCTAATGAACGCGCCGCTCACGTTAAAGCTGAACGATTTTAGAATAATCTCCATCAGCAACAAGAGGTGCAGAATGACAGAAGAAGTTGTTTTTCTTTTCCTCTTTATGAGCATGTTGTTGTGGGAGGAGAGGCCGACTAAAGACTCTTTGGGGAAATAACAGTAATGCAATCATGCTGCTGTGCTCGTTGTAATTCATTAATTTCCTCTTGTATGTCTTGTTCCATTCAACACAGAGGAGCCATTATCTCCCTCATCCACTGTGCTCATTTATAATATGACTTTTACAGATATAGGCTTTGCACCAGTGCATACTACACGACTTACATTTAACTTAAATTGTTCACTTCAAGAGCAAATTGTCGCTCTGCTGTAGCATGACTCAGCAAATTCGATTCTACAGTGTAACAAAATAAAGTGCATGGTGAAATGGTATTAGTTTTTGTTTTGCTGTTCATGAACAGGGTGGAAAATATATATGTGCACTTACACTACATGGACAAAAGTACTGGGTCACACGTGTTAATCACTGAATTCAGCTGTTTCATTCAGTCCCATCACCACAGGTGTATAACCTCCAGCAGCAGCCATGCAGTCTGCCTTTACCAACATCAGTGACAGAGCGTCTGGTTCTAAAGAGCTCACTGAGTTCCAGGTGCTGCTGGAATAGTGATGGAACAGGAAGCCACCGCTGCAACAAGTCAGCTGCTGAAGTTTCTTCCCTCCTAGATATTCCACCATCAGCTGGAAGTGGGATTATTGCAAAGTGGAAGCGTTTAGGAACCACAGCGACTCGGCCACCAGGGGGCGGCACCACGTAAAGTTACAGAGCGGGGTCGCCGAGCGCCGAGGCTCATAGTGTGTAAAAGAGTCCGACGCTCTGCCGCCTCAGTACCTGCAGAGCTCCAAACCTCCTCTGGCATCAACATCAGCACAGAAACTGAGCGCCGGGAGCTTCATGGCCGAGCGGCCGCACGCCAGCCTCACATCACCGAGCACGACGCCGAGCGGCTGCACGCCAGCCTCACATCACCGAGCACGACGCCGAGCGGCTGCACGCCATGCATGGATGAGTCTGGGTTTGGGGAACGCCAGGAGAACATTCCCTGCCTGAGCGCATTGTGCCGACTGTGCAGTTTGCTGGAGGAGGGGTCACGCTGTGGGCTGGTGTTTCTGGGCTCGGCCTCGGCCCCTCAGCTCCACTGAAGGGAAATCTGAACGCTTCAGCTCACCCACACATTTTGGACAATTCTCTGCTTCCAGCTCTGTGGGACCAGTTTGGGGAAGGAAGGCCCTTTCCTGTCCCAGCATGACTGAGCCCCAGTGCACAGAGCAGCTCCATAAAGGCGTGGCCGGCTGAGTTTGGTGTGGAAGAAGTTGAGCGGCCCGCACAGAGCCCCGACCTCAACCCCATCCAACACCTTTGGGATCAACTAGAACGGAGACTGGGAGCCGGGCCCTCTGGTCCAACATCAGAGTCTGAGCTCACAAAGGCTCAAAACTCCCACAGACACTCCAACATCTCGCAGAAACTCCCACAGACACTCCAACATCTGGCAGAAACTCCCACAGACACTCCAACATCTGGCAGAAAGCCTCCCAGAAGAGTGGAAGCTGTTCTGCTGCAAAGGACCAACTCCATATTAATGCCTCTGGATTTAGAAAGGGGAGGTCAGAAAAGTGAAATGTGTAGTTGGCCCAATACTTTTGTCCATATAATGTATATATATAGTTACATATTTTTCCCAAGGTCTGAGTTTTTAAGTCATTTTTTTTACACAGCAGTTACTGAAAAATGAACTTCACTCCATTACAGCTCTGAGAGGAGAGCCTCTTCACTAACGCAAGTATCAAAGACAAGTTTTGTTTGGATCCAAGGACACATCAGATCACAACACAGAGAGACGTTAGACTTTGCTTTGTGTTCAAAATGTCTTAACCCCAAAAAAACAAACAAAAAAAAACAAACAAAAAAAAAAATAGAAAAAGAAAACCAATGGATGACGCTTTGCAAAAATGAAAAAGACTTTAATTCACTTTTGATTAAAGTCTACGGCTTTCAACTTCGCAGTCTTCTTCAGGGTTGTTGTATAGGGAGTGAGTGATTTATTGCTTGTGTTACACAACACCTGTAGCAAAAAAAAAAAAAAAAAAAAAAGATAAATGATAAATGATAAACCCACCTTGACCAAAAAGCGTAATCTTGAAATGAAAAGAAACAAATTCAACTGAAAACTTTTTTTTTGTTAATCGATCGATCACTTAGTGCATCCAAAGCTGCTCTGAAAACTAAAACTGAAAAATAAATGAATAATTAAATAATAATCCCATGTGAAAAACAGATCTCAGACTTAACTGAATGGACTCAGTGTTCAACAGAGCAGTGCTATCTAACAATTCAGGAATATCATGAGCCGAGCCACCTGATTGGTCGAAGACTCGTTCCAATTGGTTGCTATGGCAACATTTGTGGTAACCGTAATCTTTTTTTTTCTGACAGTTTCTGCCAGTGAAAATTAGTTTTAATTTGTATTTGTACAACTTTGAGGAAAACTTCTCTGACACTGGTGAGGCACAGCTCTCCTGACGATGATGATGATGATGATGATGATGATGATGATGATTATGATGATGATGGTTAAAAGACACAGCTGAGTGTTATGATCCTTCAGCTTTGACAGGTTTAAGATCTCCTGTTTACGGTTGCTATAGTGTTGCATTATCAGTTTCTATCAGTCTGTTGTTGTTTCTAATCAGCTGTTAATTTTCAGTTTTCAGTTAAATTTGTTTAATTGGGTCATTTTAACTGTTTTATTTGGACGGTCCAATATTAATATTCATGTGTTTTAACCTATTATTCATGCCAGCTGACACAAAGTTGATCCCAGGTTGAAAGTTAGCTGATACTTCGCTGAATATTAAGATTGGACAGTCCAAATAAAGTGAGTGTTCATTACTTTTTGCCTAATTTAACATAAAAAATGTTCATGATCCTGTTTGGCAGTTTCATCTTATTAAAGTCACGAAAAAAAAAAAAAAAGGCAAATGTTATGGACAACCCGAACATGAAACTTCACACTGAAATTCACACACAAAGTGCTGGATAAACACTTACAATACTCTTTGGTTTCCTTAAATTAAAATATCACAGACTGGATTTGCTTTCTCGCTGGCTTTTCAGGTTTCTATATAATTTCATTTAATTAATAAAATGTATTTAGTGTAATTTGCTTGAATGGACTAATTTGATTTTATAGCTTGATTTGCTTTTAACTTGTTTTGTTTTATTCTAACATTTTTGTTTGTCTGATGTTGTGCAGCTATATAAATAAACGGATTTTTATGACTTGAAAATAATTTCCAGTAGTGAAAGGTGAGATTTGACTTTTATCTTTTTTTTTTTTTTTTTTTTTTAAATGTCTCGCTCAGATTTTATCATCAAACACACATGAAGCTTCGTCTCATCCTCCTCCTCCTCTGCCTCCTCCTCCGACGACCCTCCACCTCAGCGGAGGAGGCGGAGGAGGCGCTGGCCGAGGTGATCGTCGACAGCTCGCCCTGCAGCGCCACCTGCGGGCTGGGGGTGAAAACACAGACGCTGTGTTTCCTGAAGGGAGGCACAGCAGAGACGGACGGAAGCCCAGAGGAAGGAGAGGCAGGTTTTTCAGCCATATTATCCGCCATATTTTCATGAGAAATATGTTTAATCTTTTACTTACAGACCTGAGATTTTACTAGGAGACCAATATGTCAGAGTTAGACTTTTCTTTTCTCTTTAAATGTTTTGGTAATTTTCATCATCTGTACGTGTGAACCAACGGATCGAAGGTGTCCAAGGTGTGCAGGGAGCGAAAGGCAAAATGTCTGGAGTCGTGGCAATGTGGACTCAGGACGGTTACCGTGACGACGGGGCAGCGGCTGGTGCTGGACTGCGTGGGCGAAGTGATGGAGGCGATGGGGAGGTACTCCTGGAGGTGAGGAGGGGGGTGGATGGCGCATCCGGATGAAGTTTCGGGAGTTCTGCAGACGTTTAGGACTTTTAATCCGGATTACAATCGCAGCATGATACAGTGTTAGAATATAAATGTTCTAATCCTCAGTTTTGCAGTCCAGGATCAGCCAGACTTAACCGATTCCTAGTCATTTATTTATTTATTTATTTTCATTATCAGATAAAAACACAATCTCACAGTCACAGAGTACAGATTTAGGTTTTTAAGTCGATTAAAGTCTCTATAATCTGTTGGACCGACACTGTTAAAACATGTTGCTGAGCCGAGAAGACAAGAGCGAATTAGATTAAAAAAAAAAAAAAAAAAGTTTGTGAGTTACGTTAACCGTGTTATTTTTACTTCAGTGTCACATTTTGTTTCATAGTAAATAAAACACTTTTCTAAGAACAAAGCAACATATTTCAAACTGCCATAAAACAGACTTATTTGTCAGTTTTTTATTTCTCTGTAAATGTTTCACTAATTAAATTAAATTAAATTAAATTAAATTAAAGGTTATCTAGAGCACACGGCTTAGTGGCAGCTAATGTGAGATATTCATATGTTTTGTTCCTTTGTAAACAAACACTATTCCTAATTAATCTGATTTTTAATTGGCTTGTTTTTCCTCCTCTCACTTTTTTTTTCCAGTTAAGCATCATATTTCTAAATGCACTCACCCTTCCAGTGGGATCGAGGTTGTTTTTGGCATCTAAACTATAACTAATCGCTTTGATGCTGCACAAACAACATTTAATGAATTAAACTTTAATTCAACAAAAGGCGTTTAAAAGTTTTTTGGTTGAGGCTGAGACGCTGCGTGGAGAAGAAACGACGCTTGAATCGAGTGCGACCACACAGACTGAAGAAGTGTCATATGTCTAAATGTGTTTCCTGTTATTTGAATGTGGATTCGGTCCCGTGTGGCGGCAGTCGGAGTGTGTCTCGTGTGTTTGTCGCGGCGCAGGGTGTCGTGGCGTTACGCCCGGGGGGTGATCAGCTCCGATGACGCCCTGTTTGCCCGCTGGGAGGCTCCCCTGCTGGACCGAGTGGTGCTGGACCCGGTCAGGGAGGACGACGCAGGTCAGCACACACACACACACACACACACACATGCCAGGGACGGGGGGAAGCAAACATCAATTCAGCACAGTATCGCAATATTTTGTGCTGCAATATTGTATCGATACACGAACGCCATGTATCGATATTGTATCGCCAAGAATTGATGAGAGTTTTCATGGCAGAGTTGGTCAGCCTGTCCCATTTTGCTGCAGTAAAAATGACTCAAGGATGAAAACTTTGTCAGCATCTGTTTTATCTCATAAGAGAGGAAGTTTTCCCATCATTTTCATTTATTCATTTATTAAAATAAGCGTGTTGGTCGATGTTACTGCTGGACATCAGACAGAGGAAAACTTGTTTGATATATTCAAACTGTGTGGACGGAAAACTGTGAATTTAAATTTTAACCGATTCATCTAAAATTAGAGGCTGATAGGGTATGTGTTTTTACTATTTTTACTATTTTTTTGTTCTTAACAGTGATGGGTCGTTCGCGAACGAGTCGATTCTTTTGAACGGCTCTTTGAAGTGAACGAGCCAGTTCCCAATTTCTTTGTTTTTTGCTTTAATTCACTCTGTATCCATTAATTTCAGTGTATTTGGTCATTTTTGAATGTTGTGAACAAAAAGAAAGAAGAAGGAGTCATGTGTGTGTCTTGTTTGGCCAGCAGTGGCGGTTCTGCCTATGTTGCCGCCCTCGGCGAAATTGCTGGCTTGTGCCCTTCCATGTTACTACTCCCACCGCCCCCCGCGAGCCGGCCGCCTGATACCAGCCAGTGGCTTTTTTATTCAAACAAGATTTTGTCCATATAAAAAGTATAGCCTTTTTTCCAAAAAAGGGTCTTGAAAAAGAGAGGTCATCATAAAATCAGGGTCGTCTTTTATGCAGGTCAATATGGTAGTCTAGAAAACTGGCGATTTTTTTTTTTTTTTTTTTTTTTTTTTGAGGACGCCACACAGACCATTGCCTCGTGAAATTATCATCATTTCAGGATAATTCAGGATAATTTCAGGATAATTCAAACTCAGATATCCCACCAATAGAATACATAGGGGAGAGTGGGGTAAATAGTGCCAATTTTTACTTAAAGTGCCTTTAAAGCGAGGGGATTACAGTAATGCCTCCAACTAAAATATGCACATATAGTTTAGGATATTGTGCATCCCTGGGAACAATCACTTTGGATCTTATATAAACTGTTTGAGAAATATAGCTTTTGAAAAAAAAGTGGTTTTGTGGCACAACTTGCCCCCGGTGTGGGGTAAATTGTGCCATTAGAGAGAATAGACTGGGGTAAATTGTGCCATTGATAATTAAAGTAAAAGAGATCATTTTAATCTCACAAATGATAATGCTATATAAAAGCAAAGCAAATTCAATACAAAATTATTTATTTAACATTTATTTATTATTTTAACAAGATCACAGGCCACTTTTCTATAACAAGGCCTAGCACCACATGAACACATACCCAGAACAAAATAAAACTTCCAAAATGAGCACCTGCAAATCATCTTCATCTGAATCTGAATAGTTTTAGTGATCAAAGGTAAGAAGACAATGTACAATAACAATAAAATACAATAAAGTAATATATAGTATATAATCACAAGTTGTGCTACTGGCACAAATTACCCCAAGCCCACCATTTTGAAAAAAATGCATCCCCCAGCTGTTTTGAGCTAACATCCAAGTTTTTTTTTTTTTTTCACAATTTTTGAAAATGCGAATAAAAATAGGTGGATGGAAACACGGTTTCTGATACGACACATATCTCGACACGCTGCCAGCGATCCGATACGTTAAATAAAAAAAGAGCGATTTAATGATGCAAAGGAGTGATGCTGTGCAATTCAGTGAGTTTGATTATTTATTAACCAAATAAAATGATGACCTTTCACAAACGGACATTTTGATCTGTCAAGCTGTCCGTCTGTCTTGGAGAATCTGTGTTTTTTTTTTCGGGCTTTCAGTGTGTGGTTGGCCGGTGTGTGTGTGTGTGTGTGTGTGTGTTTGTTTCTCAGCACAGAGGAGTTATTATCGGATGGGTCATGTTTCTAAATAAAGGCATAGAGCATCGAATAATTAAAGGGATCGGATTTTATCGATGCAAAGACGCAAAAATCTCAAATTCAACCCAAAATTGTTTCTATTCATGGCTTCTCCACTGATGCACAGTGTTTAAAATCACGGTCTCACTGTACTGTGACTTTAGGAACATGATAATATCATGTTGTGGGGCCTCTTGTGATTCCCATCCGCAACACACACACACACACACACACACACACACACACACACACACACAACTGTCAGATATAAGAGAGAGAAAGCATCAGTCATGTGTCAGTCATGTTTTGTAGGCACGTACCGCTGTGAGGTGCAGGACGCCGCCCTCCGCAGGGTGAAGAGGGCGTACTGGGGCGTCCGGGTTCTGCCCCAGGACGTCCTGAACCTGCACTACGACAGCTCCCTGGCCCGGTGGCAGTGGGCTGACGGCTTCCAGAACCGGACCGCAGCGACGGACCTCCTCAGCGACCTGCACATCACGGTACAGTGACGCCCCACGCGGCTCTGCGGGACGCCAGCGAGGATTTACAGAATAATTGAATAGCGACTGGAGGGAGAGGCTCATTGAAATCTGAGTTCTGTGTCCCTTTTATGACCGCTGAAATGAATTTAAAAGCATAATAACGACACGAGCCTCTGGTTTCTGGTGTGTAAAGGTGATCAGCTTCAGCCTCACAGGCCTGGTGGTCGGGTCGCTCCTGCTGCTCCTGTGCTGCTGGGCGATGAGGAGGCCGAGGCCGAGGAGATGAAGGACAGAGTCACCGGGTGGATCTGCAGCTAATTTGATTTTATGGCTTGATTTGCTTTTAACTTGTTTTGTTTTATTTTATTCTAATATTTTTGTTTGTCTGATGCTGTGCAGCTACATAAATAAACGGATTTTTATGACTTCAGTTTTCAGTTAAATTTGTTTAATTAGGTCATTTTAACTGTTTTATTTGGACAGTCCAATATTAATATTCATGTGTTTTAACCTATTATTCATGCCAGCTGATACAAAGTTGATCCCAGGTTGAAAGTGAGCTGATACTTCGCTGAATATTAATATTGGACTGTCCAAATAAAGTGTGTGTGTTCATTACTTTTTGCCTAATTTAACATAAAAAATGTTCATGATCCTGTTTGGCAGTTTCATCTTATTAAAGTCACGAAAAAAAAAAAAAAAAGGCAAATGTTATGGACAACCTGAACATGAAACTTCACACTGAAATTCACACACAAAGTGTGGCAGGCCTTTTTTTTTCCTAGGATTACATTTTGACAAGGCGTTTCATTCCGTAGCCATCCTGGGAAATGAAAACCGGCTGCCGGCGGTTAGCCTGGCAGGGAGGAAGGATCGGCTTTGTCTCCCTCAGTTCTTGACCGATTTTCAAATATCAGATTATTTCTGATAATGAACATGTTGTTTAATTATACAGACTGGTTTTCATAACAAAAGACTCTGTTTTGTAGATGGTAGCAGCAATAACTTTACAATTTTTAAGAGTTCCTTCACGAAAATAGGTTTTAAGCTCATTTTCTTAGTGGTTGTGAAATGGCTGTCAGCAAGAAATGAGAATATAGTATAACTGTATATAAAGTCAGTCAGATGCAGGTCCTTGTAGACTGACCCTGAGAGACCAGCTTAGCGAACAAAAAACTGTTTTTATTTCTCCATAAATTCTCTCATCACCTCATGACGTTTCTTTGTGTTTCTTCGTGTTTTTCTGTCAGCCGGCACCTCGCTGCGTTTCTCTGACTCTGACTTTGCCTCTGATAGTTTTTCCTTCCTTTTTCCTTCCGTGTGACTGCAGCGTCTTTTTCCTCTTTATAGAAAATATGCGGCCTATGTCTTACATGAATTCTCAGGTAATTCCTGGAGTATACCAACAACATTTAAGACTTTTTTTTTTTTTAGGATTTTTATAAAAGTTCAGCCAAATCGAAAAAACTGATGATTGCATCTTTAAATCTTTTCTTTGGAACAATATTACCGGTGCAAAGCAAATGTGCTCTGTAGAAAAATGCTGAGAAATGTAAGAGGAAATCATAGGAAGATCTTATTCTCTGTCTCATTTCTTATGAATTTCTGAAATGTTCCTACTAATGAACCTTTCAAAACAGGTCCTGAATTAATTATTATTAATTAATTTCTGTTAAAACACTTTATAGCCTAACCACCACCGGAGCCAAGTGACTGAATTTAATTTTTCATTTATTAAAATAAGCGTGTTGGTCAATGTTACTGCTGGACATCAGACAGAGGAAAACTTGTTTGATATATTCGCCTGTGAAGACTTTAAATTTTAACCAATTCATCTAAAATTAGAGGCTTAAAGGAATTTTTAAAAACAGGTGATGGGCTGTCTAAAAATTCAAGAACAACTTTGGAAAGAGAATTAAGAATATACATATGTATTTTTGCTATTTTTTTGGTCTTAAGACTAAAATTAAAGGGAAATGGCATCTAATAAGACTTTTTGTTCTGGCTGGTTGCTTTTAATTCTCAAGTGACAATTAATTAAAGCTCGATACTCGAAAGCATTTGTCTGTGTTCTTGCTGTCACATCATCTGTTCAGCAACAATATGTTTATTACTGTGTGTGTGTGTGTGTGTGTGTGTGTGTGTGTGTGTGTGTGTGTGTGTGTGTGTGTGCAGACTGAATAAGAAGCGACCCCTGGCTGCCTCGTGCTATAAAGACTCTGGCAGGGATCTGACACACATTACCACTACAAAGACGCTCTCAGCTTCTTCTCCACGTGCTGCACACACACACACACACACACACTAATCTTCCTGGGTTCAAGCACATCTGTGTGTGTGTGTGTGTGTGAGAGAGAGAGAGAGATCCCTCGAGCTAAACCTCCATTAATTATCAATTGACCCGTGTTTATAAGAGTGTATGCACGACTCACTTCAGATCATCTGATATTTACATTTGCGTCAGTGAGTCGGTTCATTTCTTGCTCATTCGTGATGAAACGCTCGTTCCTCTCCTCGTCCTCGGAGCTCCTCGACCTCATGGCACCGGACACACACACACACACACACACACACACACACACACACACACACTCAGACCACTGTCGCTCTGCATACAGGCACACTGTCAGTATCAAAGTCACTAATGAGCATTTAAATCGGCAAATTTGGCAGAAAATCTGCAAAACAAAATGTGAATTTATGCACATTTCCATCCACTCCTGTTATGTGAATATTTTGGAGTCGGTTCATCGAGGTGAGCAATAGGTGGCGCTAATTCTCCAGCCGGGTGACATTATACCACTGCAGAGGAAAGGGGCACAATGTCAATATTGTTTTCCTTAATTAGTTCATGAAAAAGTGAAAGTCTCTTTTACGGTCCAAACACACCGGAGCTGTGTTCCAATTCAGGGTCTGCATCCTTCGAAGTCGGCATTTGAAGGCCAGTTACGTCACAACGCTGCGCGAAGGCCTGTCCCAATTCATCCAAAGTCGAAGGATCCTTCAAAGTCGTCCTCCTCTTCAGCCGTTGGTAGCCGATTCGGAGGATGCACCGTGACTATGATTCTCGGGCTCCCGTATCCCAAGATGCTTTGCGTGCTGCTGCTCAGTCGAAAAAAGTTAACTGAAATGGCGACGGCGGCATCTAAATTCAGATTTCACTATTATAAAATATTCGTTTTTTACTCATTTGAACATCCAACGCCATATATGTTAAACCAAAACCCCTTTCTTTACTGTTCTGTCTTGTCTGACGGAAAGAAACGTTATCTTTCTGTCTCCGGAGTTTGTTGTCATGGGAACGGCGGTTACCCGACCAGGAAATACTCCGAAGGCTAGACCGTCCCATTTGGTTGACGGGGAGGACGCTTCGAAGGATGCAGACCCTGAATTGGGACACAGCTCAGCTGTTGTTGTCGTCTGCCGCCATTTTTCCTCCGTGCAGTGGAGCGGAAGTCACGTGGTTATGAACGTCACTGTTTATTGGCTAAACCTGTTTCCATAGCAACTTATTCACATTTTCCTTTTATTGTCACACTGACTTTTCCGCCTCCCCCGAGTGTAAATTTTTTTTTCGATATTTGGAGATTTTTTTTTTTTTTCAGTGTTTTTCCATCCAGAGTTTTTAATGCACAAATTAAAAATGCGAATAAAGGCAGTTGGATGGAAACTCACCCACTGACACAGAAGTTTTGGGACACTCCAAAAAGGTAAGAAAACAATTAGATGAGACAAAATGAATAAATGAATAAATAAATTAATTACAAAAAAGTTTCTCATGAGTTGCTTGTGTGGTATTATTATTATTGTTATTGTTATTATTATCATTATTATTATTATTATTATTATTATTATTATTATTATTATTATCTGGGGGGAAAAAACTTTTACATCTCTAAATACTAAAAATATAATTTGATTACCAGTTGTCCTTTTGGAGTCTCCGATGGCCTTTTGGAGAGCCGTCTAGACACAGCCACAGGGAGAAAAACAAAACAAAACGATGCAGAACATTTTTGGTGATATTAGAGGAATCAAATTATTTTGGCCAGCCTTATGTCTGCAGGCTGAGCAGCCACAGAGAGACGCTTATATTCAACTTTTAATCTCTAAAATGAACAAATATGATGATGGACAGCAGCACCAACCCTGTCACACAAAGTGGATTATTATGTCTTTAGTATTGTTTTGTAATACAATGAATTTGTATGAAATCAATGAGATCACTGGTGATGTTTTATTTTGAAAGTCCGATGCTGACACTCACATCATACTGACTGTAACTGAGTTTGAGGTGAAACTGTGTGGAAAGTTAAAGGTTAATTTTGGAAAGACGGTCATCAGGTCGGGCTGAGGTTTTAAAAAAAAAAAAAGGTCACAGGGAGGATTGAGGATTAGAGGTGAGGTGTGTTTGCAGTTTAGTCCGTCCTGTTAAATATTTTCTCAAACTTAAAATCGTCAGAAATAAAACCTTGCAGAGGCCTTGATTTCCTGTGCAGCCGCTCGTGTTGCTTTGAACGCAGAACTCACCTCGAGACGTCAGTATCTCATTTTAAAAAGACGATGATTTGAAATTTGATTGAGATAGGTGTCTTGGTCATGAATCAGATCCCTGCCGGCTGATTGGCTGTTTGACATCACTCCCGTCTCTCTGCAGCCACCAGGACGCTGCTGTTTCAGCCCTCAGCGCCCCCGGCCTCTCCTCTCAAACACAGTGACCTTTTAGACGTAGGGTTTCTCAACGGGGGCGGTACCGCCCCCCAGGGGGCGTTCAAAGAAGGTCGGGGGGCGTTGGAAGCAATTCTTTTGACAGGGGGGCGTTGGGGGGTGTTGGGGGGCGTTGGGGATCTTTGAAAAAAATATAAAAATATATATGTAAATATTTAATATAAAAGCCTTTATTATATAACACCTAAAGATTCATACATGGGTTGAAATATAGAATTAGGCGTACTTGCAAAAACCTGCCAGTTTACAGGAGTCTCTTTACCTCTGAGTTTCCAGCAGTTGATGATTTCTGTTTCGTACTTCATGCTGCATTTAGAAGAATGGGACATCGGAGCATCCTGTATTAAATGTCACCATAAAGTATGGCTCCTCTCCAATAGCAGCGGAATTGGGGGGTTCGGGGCCTTTCGGGATTCCCGACAGGCCCTGAATCCCCCACAAGGTCTCGCGATGCTGTTGTCACCGGCGCGCAGTGCTTTTGGCTAGCAGCGAAGGTGGAGATTTCCCATGAAAAGACTTTCTAACTTGATATTTGAGGAACAAAAACGTATTATTAACTGGGAAATCAACACCAGGCCTCAAATCCAAAGGAAGTGAGGTCTTTTCAAACGGAATGGTACAAAAAGAAAGAGCGGGTTGTGTGGATGTAGTCAAGCTAGCAGGTTGTTGTTTTCCGAGTCTCCTTTTCTCGGCGGGTCGCGGCAGCGTCTGGCTGAGAGAGGCTGACTGCGACCTGCACAGCCTGCCGAGGCTTTGCTAGAGCACCAAACCTCCACAGCCCACATCCGAGGGGTGTACTACGAAGCAGGTTCAGTGGGTTAGCGAGGTATGTTGAGTCTAAAGCCAGGCTTTCCTCTATCACGAAGGTGGCTCTCTTTTAACCCGGCTAGATCACCATGGTAACTTATGCTTAACTCATAACCTGGTCCCGACCAGGTTATGAGTTAAGTTTAACCCCGGATATAAAAGCGGCGCTATCTCACCCAGGTGAAATCACGAAAAGTAATTTTTGTCCGGTGTTTGGTAACACATATGCACAATGCAGGTATACTATTAGTGGTGCACAGACTTCACGTTTGTTAGAAATAGTCCGTTGTATCACAGACTTTGTTATAGTAGGCTACTTTTTTTTTTTTTTTTTAAAGGAAACCCCTTATATTATAACGGTGACTGTCACGGCATCCGAAGGTGATGATTGGACGGGAGCAGCCCGTGGTGATTCAAACGCACTCCAAACGCCACTTATTCCTATTTAGAAAAAAAGATTTAACAAAAAAGGAGCCAACAAACATCAACTGAAATGGCTCCATAATTCAAGTTAAACTTCAAATGTAACGAACAATTATCTGAAACTACTGACAAGTGGCTCTAAGCAGCGTAAATAGTGGTCAAAATTGTCATGTAACCATGGTAACCACCGCCTGCTCCGTCCGACACTGCTAGGCTGAATCTCAATCTCCTCCCTAAGCCCTGAGCCCTGAGCCCTCACTGACTTAAGTAGCTGCACCTGGAAAGTGACTGAGTGTGTGAGGCTGCAAGGGGCTGAAGTAGTAAAAAGGGAATGGGACAGCCCTTTGTTTGTTTGTCAACAGCAATGCATCATGTTTCTCACAATCGCAGCTTTGGGACTTTTTATTTTACGTTTTTTGCTTGGTATTTTTGAGGAGTTGTGAAAACAGCATTAAAAAAATGATCTACTCCCACAAAAGGCATTGATGAGTTTGCCAAGAGATAAAAAACAAATAGCCTATGCATTGCCTATCTGCTTATTTCCTTAGTTTCTGAAGGCCATCATATATATATTATTATACTCACATGAGAACATTTTCTTTTTTGCAGCGTCACTGCTGATTGCACCCTCCATGTTTTTTTCTTTTTATGCTGTGCGGGCACTGCATTTTACATATTTTATTCTATTTAAATTATAATTGTATTATTATTTTATTTTATTTTAGTATTTTATATTATCTTTTCTTCTTCTTATTATTATTATTTTATCTTATTTTATTTGATCTTATCTTATTTTATCGTGTTATCCTATTGTGTATTTTACCTTTTTATTCTGCTTCTATTGTGTTATCCTGTGGTGTGTTATCTTGTTGTGCAACACTTCGGAAAACCTTGTGTTTGTTAAAATTGTGCTTTATAAATAACGTGTATTGGATTGGATTGGATTGTTTACAAATTCGCTCGTTTCACTTCGCTTTTATCGCGGCTGCCAGCTGGTTTCCCCAGGGGAATCATGTCATATGTCACAATGCAATGAACTATGGGTAATTCCCTTACGCTAAGTCTGCGGAGATGCCCACTTACGGAAAGGGTGCATTAAGGGCTCAAAAAGTCCGCGAGAGATCCCTCACGCACTTCATGATTTGTCAATGGGACAACCCTAAGCCCTCACGGACTTAGCGGGAGCGCGCCTCAAAGTCAGTGAGTGTGTGAGGGTGGACATTGGGATTGGGCCCTAGACTCACCCACACACACCTTCAGTCACCTGACTTAACCTCAGGCTTTAGCTCCAATTCCTAGGCAACACTCCCATAAAGCTACTGAAGTTACATATTTCTAAACTAAAATTCATAATACTGAATGAATATTGCAGCAATTATTTAAAATGGCTATAACAGTGACAGAATCCCCCTTTGTGCTTCCTTTGAAATTAATCGCCAGCTCTCCTCTCTCGTCTTATTTGCGGCCACAGTGTTGCTCTTAGCATTAATTTTATTTTTGAAATTTTCATAGCTTTCCATGAGGACAAGCTGCTCCTCTTGCGTGAAATATGCAGCCCGTGAACGGTCCATTTTTCACGGAAGTAGAATCATATGAGGCCAAAACGCCCCCTTTTCTGTGAACGCGCCCAGAGCACAAAGCTGACAGCCGGACTGAACAAACCTTGATGATAACCGCCGTCGTGATACCACTTAACTTTGACTGGAGCTTTAGGTTTTGTTGAGCCTGATAGTGAACACAAAGCCTGGCTATATTGAGCCTCCTTCGTAGTACAGCCCTCCGCTCTCTGATCAACCTGAACACCTTTGGGAAGAGCCGGACAGACACAGCGCTGGATTAGCAGCTCAGGCTAACCCTAACATCACTGCACACAACGAAAAGGTAAAAGCTAACAGGGATTTAAAAGTCTTTCTCTCCTGGTTGTGCTCGTATGTGAGTGACTCAGTAGCTTTTTAGGCTTTTCAGACTTAGTTGTACTTGGAGGTTTAATGGTGTGTGATCGGAGCGGGCAGTGTTTATAATGTATTGTTGTTGGTCTTATAGACTGCACTGCAGCTGGAAGTCCTGTGTTGTTGAGATTCAGCTGATTTCTTGTTGTGAGCTTGTCTTTGGGATCTCCTGGGGTCCGTTTCACGAAGCAGGTTCAACAAACTCCTTTACCCCGAACTCTGAGTTGATCTACTCTGAGACAGGAAACTCTGAGTTTTCGGTGCCAGAACAGCTGATTTGAGTTAGTTTGATCAACTCAGAGTAGTTTCACTTACCCTGCGTTCCAATACTCATACTATCATACTATTTAGTAGGAAAAAAAAGATTTAGTGTGTCCCAATACATAGTATGTCAGATGCAGTATGCCAAGAGTACCAGGATGTTCTACTACATCTGGTCAGATTTCTCAGTATGGATTTCAGCATGCTGCTCTGGCCATTCTGACCCACAATCCTTTGTGCAGCGGACATTACGTCGCACTGCGTGTACAGGCCACGCCCACATACGGACGACAACAAAACACACATATCGCAGAAAACTCGCTCAGTTACCGCAGAAGCGACAGGAAGACAGAAGATAAGAAATATGACAGAGGACAGCGCAGTATGAAACAGCACAGGCATTTTGACAACATTCAAATTTGCCGCTACAGACGGAGGCGGAAGTGAGCGAGAGGGCCGGACTTCAGGGATGATGTATGTAGTGTGTCCCAATAGGATGCATATGCATGCATATTTCATACTGAACTACATACTTTGTAAGGGCAGCTGCAGTACCTACTAAAAGTAAAAAGTATAAGTATGCGATTTGGAACGCAGGGCTGGAGTTAAGCGTGTGTACCACAGCTGTAAAAAGACAGCGTCAATGGAGCCCCGATTTGAAGAGTCACCATGGCAACGGGGAAGCGTCGGGCTGCGTTTTTCACCCCAGCTGAATTGGAAATCTTAATGCATTCATACAGCGAGTTTGAAAAAAAGTGCAACACCGCTGCAGCGGCAAAGGAGAGGGAGACGGCGTGGGAGAACATTGCTGCTTGGGTCAATGCGTAAGTTTAAATGTAGTCCGTTGCAATCACAATAATATTTCTGGGGAAAACTGCTTGAATGGTAGCCTATTAATTTATTTCATTTCGGTGCAATCCCGCGGGGGAGAAGCACACTTGGCAGCAGTTTAAGATGAAATATAAAAACATTGTTCAAACAGGTAAGACCTCGGCATAAACATCTATGCGCGGTCACCATCTCCCGATGAAAATTTAATTCTCTGCGCAGTAACACTGCACCTTCATCCACGGGATCGTTGTCGAAAGGACATGCCATGTTCGTGAAAAAAGTCGCCACCTAACTACTAATGGACTTCTAATAAAGGCCTACTGACTGTTTTTTTATTATTATTATTATTATTATTATTATTATTATTTTAAATAACAGACGGCAGAACTAATATGCAACGCCAAAACTCGCCTGCTGACTGAATGAATGAGGAAGTTTAATACCGCGTGTGGCTGAAAGAGGGCGGACACAGAGAGAAACTCGAGGTTTCATGAGAAAAACCTGGTCCCAACCAGGTTAGTTTCATGGAGTCTGTTACTGCGGTAACTGACCGAGAGCTTAAGTTACCTCCCTCTGTGAAACAGGCTAGAGTTAGGCCTACCCCTCTTTCTCTGCTTTGAGTTACCTCCCTTTGTGAAACGGAAAACTCAGTTTCTCTCATTTCAGGGTTAACAGACTGCAGAGTTTTCACTAAACCTGCTTCGTGAAACGGACCCCTGGGCTGTAAATCCTGCAGAAATGCAGGTGAATGTTTGTCTCAGAAAATTAAGTGGCAGTAATTACGTGCGCACTATAATTCGCTGATGTCAATTTGTCATTTGGCAGTTTTTTCTTTTGCTTTTTCCATAAATGAAAATTGGGCTGTCATAGGCTGTTCTAGTCTAGTAAATGTTGTAATGCTGTTCTTGTTCTCCGTTCTGAAATAAACCCTTTTTCCCCCCATAATTCTGATTGGCTGCTGTTAAATCCAGTTTCTGATTGGCTGTGGATGGTAATTAAGCGACACCTCAATTAAGATTGTTTGTTAAAATTGTCAATTTGTAAAGAGCAGGTTTTTTTTTAAATCAGAAAGAATACTAATTATAGCTACAAAACAAGATAATAATCAACATTAATATTAAGGAAAGATGACCAAACTACATGATGTTTACAGGGGGGCGGTAAGCAACCTGGATGATGTACAGAGGGGCGCTGACCCGAAAAAGGTTGAGAACCACTGTTTTAGAGAAACACTCAGATCTCCTGTGTGCACGTTGTTGTGCGGAAAAAAAAAAAAAAACAGAGAAAGAGAGACAGACACAGAGAGAGATCAAACTAAGGAAGGCTTTTGGGTTAAATCCACTGCTTATATGAGTTTTTACATTGAAGCACGTCAACATCGATGCCATTTCCAGTCATTTTCCCAGTTTGTCACATTAAAGTCTTGAAGCCACTGAGCTGATGATCCCCCTCCTGATCAGACTCAGACTACTTTATTGTCCATTTAAAATTCATAAAAACGGAAATTTGTCTCTGGCTCTGGCATCATGAACTCAGCAAGACAACATATAACATGAGACATTTTAAAACATCACAATAAGAAAATTAAGAAGATTTAATCCAAAGGAAGAGACAAAAATTGTAACAAATGGAAACAAATGAGCAGCAGTTTAGACCCTGCAGGTCCAAAGCACATATCTGGGGTCGGCAAATTAATCCTAATCAAATTATTTCCATCTCAGCTGTTTAATATAAGACATAATCTGTTCAATATGGGCAGAAAAAAAGCTAAATAGGTATATGCTAAACTTTTGAGTGCACGCATTTCATTTTCCTTCTATTGTATGTAATAATTGATGGATTTCCTTTTTGTGGCCAGTTGTTGGTATTTGGTTGGTAATTGTGGAGAGATTTTTGTAAATCCACTTGGTGTGATTAATGAAGAGTATTGTTTCATAGCAGTTTCATTTCATAATTACTGGACCTGCTGACAGGACGTCTCATTACTTTGAACTCACTGATGGATTATTTTCACTGATTTCAACACACATATAGTTGACCTTTGTGTTGGGAGATACTGGGACCTTCGTGTGCCTCATTATTTATATTATATTTCCATTATACATAGTCAGTGTGTTGTGGTGTGTGTGTTTTTTGGGGGGTTTTGTGTGTTTTTTATGAGGCAGTTTCAGGAGGAAGTTGGAGCTGAAGGGGTTAAAGGAGTGTTGCAGCATCAATGGAGTTTTGTTTGACTTCCATAAGTCTCTTTATGTCACTCTAGACTTTTTTTTTTTTTTTTTTTTTTACTTTCTTACAAAATATTTTCTGTTTTTCTTGTTATTTTGCAGAGTAAACATTTTTCAGACTGGATCTGTTGGATCTGTTGTGTTGACTGAGTTGTCTCTGACAGGAGGCTCATAATATAACTGGAGATCATATTAGCTATTGGTTGAAGATGAAAATGAGATGGAACTAGGGGTGGGTAAAAATATCGATTCATCAATGCATTGCAATATCTTTTTTCACAATTCAATATCGATTCACAAAAGCCTCTGAATCGATTTAACTCCAAAACCAGTAGGGGGCGTGGTGAGCAACACCTCCGTGTGATTCGCGCTGTACGGATGGAAGCCGCACTGTACACAACAACAACATGGAAGCAAGTAGCAGCAGCATGAAGTTGGCGCCTGCGACTTTAAAATCTGACGTTTGGGCTCACTTTGCATTTAAAAGTAACCCCGGAACACAGGTAAGAGACGAGAGTCAAGTCGTAAACTGTGCCAGGCAGTATTAACATAGTGCAATAATACCACGAACCTGCGCAACCACCTTAGCCGACACCATGTCCATGTTATAGCAACCTGTGGCTAAACCAAAACAGATGCAAGTCGACACATCCTTTAAGCATTATTACACGAGAGGGTGAGCTTGATGCTAACGGGCGCATCACTGAAGTGACAATAATGACGGTCAAGCACATCCTCTCATGTAATAATGCGATTATACAACTATTACCAACAAAATTAAATGCATAATCAAAATGTGTGTGCATTACTGTGAGCATTTCGCTCTCAAAATATAGATGTTTTTTGCCGGTATTCTCTCCGTTTCTGCGGAAATACATGAGATCTGACGTTAACTAGTCCTTGTCAGCCAGCCAACTTGGGCTTATCATGTTTTCTAGAAATTTCGCCATAAAAAACATCTATCTTTTAATAAACTCACCGGCAGATGTTTTATTTCAGCTGGGGGTGTGTCACTCCAAGTTAACGTCAGCAGCAAAAATTATCTGTGCATTTCAACTCATTACAGAATCGATATCAAAGTGTTTAAATCAATATCGAATCGAAATCGAATCGAATTGTTACCCAAAGAATCGAAATCGAATCGAATAGTGAGGTTTTTAACAATACCCAGCCCTAGATGGAACAGTTTAATTATTTTGGTCATAAACTTCACTTCATGTTGTAAATAAGAGCTAAACACAGACTGCCTCTTTAAGAGCACTCCTCTTCCTGGAGTGAATCAGCAGCTGAACCCCTCCCGCTTCTGTCTGACCTCAAACATTACGAGTTTTATTCTGCCCAGATATTTCCTGCTTCTCAGATCTGACAGTTTAAAGACGAGTGGAAACAACACAGTGTGAAGGACAAGAGCCCACAAGCCCGTTTACAGCAGATCAGAGAGTGACTGTGAGGAAAAGCTGCTGTTTGCTTTGGATCGGAGCACAACTCTTATCTGTTGATAGAAAGTGAAACTAGCAGACGTTCACTGTGACTGAGAGGGGAAATGGCTCAGCGAGGAATTCAGCCGGACTCTGCAAAGTTTTGCTGTTCCATCTGTCTGGATCTGCTGAAGGATCCGGTGACTATTCCCTGTGGACACAGCTACTGCATGAGCTGTATTAAAGACTGCTGGGATGGAGAGGAGCACAAGGAAATCTACAGCTGCCTGCAGTGCAGACAAACCTTCACACCGAGGCCTGTCCTGGTGAAAAACACCATGTTTTCAGAGTTACTGGAGGAAATGAAGAAGATGGGACTCCAAGCTGCTCCTCCTGATCTCTGCTACGCTGGACCTGGAGATGTGGCCTGTGATTTCTGCTCTGGGAGGAAACTGAAAGCCCTCAAGTCCTGTCTGGTGTGTCTGGCCTCTTACTGTGAGCAGCACCTCCAGCTTCACTATGATTCAGCTCCATTAAAGAAACACAAGCTGGTGGAAGCCACCGTGAAGCTTCAGGAGAACATCTGCTCTCGTCACGATGAGGTGATGAAGATTTTCTGCCGCACTGATCAGCAGTGTATCTGTTATCTCTGCTCCATGGATGAACATAAAGGCCACCGCAAAGTCTCAGCTGCAGCAGAAAGGACCAAGAGGCAGGAAGAGCTCGGGCTGAGTCGGCAAAAAATCCAGCAGAGAATCCAGGACACAGAGAAAGACGTGAAGGTGCTTCAGCAGGAGGTGGAGGCCATCAGTCGCTCTGCTGATAAAGCAGTGGAGGACAGTGAGGAGATCTTCACTGAGCTGATCCGTTTGGTTGAGAAAAGAAGGTCTGATGTGAAGCAGCAGATCAGATCCCAGCAGGAAGAGGAAGTGAGTCGGGCTGAAGAAGTTCAGGAGAAGCTGAAGCAGGAGATCGCTGAGCTGAGGAGGAAAGACGCTGAGCTGGAGCAGCTCTCACACACACAGGATCACATCCATTTTCTACAGAATTACCCCTCGCTCTCATGTCTCAGTGAATCTACACACTCACCCAGCATCAACATCCGTCCTCTGAGCTACTTTGAGGATGTGACTGCAGCTGTGTCCGAGCTGAGAGACAAACTACAGGAGCTTCTTAGTGAGGAATGGTCCAAGATCTCACTGACAGTGACTGGAGTGGATGTTCTACTGCCACACCCAGAGCCCAAGACCAGAGCTGAGCTCTTACAATATTCATGTCACATCACACTGGATCCAAACACAGCATACACACAGCTGTCATTATCTGAGGGGAACAGAAAAGCAACACGAATGGCACATCATCAGTCATATCCCAGTCATCCAGACAGATTTATTGGATGGGATCAGGTCCTGAGCAGAGAGAGTCTGACTGGACGTTGTTACTGGGAGGTGGAGTGGAAGGGGACAGTTTTAATATCAGTCTCATATCAGGATATCAGCAGAACAGGGACCTGGACTGCATGTGGATTTGGATCCAATGACAAATCTTGGTCATTGGATTGTTACAACATGAACTGTCACTTCATACACAACAATATCGTAACTAAAATCCCGCTCCCTGTGTCCTCCAGAGTGGGAGTGTACCTGGATCACAGAGCAGGTATTCTGTCCTTCTACAGCGTCTCTGAAACCATGACTCTCCTCCACAGAGTCCAGACCACGTTCACTCAGCCTCTCCATGCTGGACTGCGGCTTTACCTTAATGGAACCACTGCAGAGTTTTGTGAGCTCAAGTAGACAGGAGTGATTAAAGCAGTTCTGTCGTCTGAGCGTTGTGACCACTTTGAAGTCTGTTATTTTTTATTTGCTCCCACGTTCTTTTTGCTGCACTGGGTTTGCATCTGAAATAATAAGGCTAAAGTCACATGCCATAACATCTGTGTTGGTAAGCACTTGTTTCTGTTCTTTTTTTTTTCAAATCAAGAACTGCACGTCTTCATTTTAAAATACCCCTCGCTGGAGGGAGAAATACTTGCATTCAAAAGTCATTTATGACATTTTACTGTGTCTGGGATGAAATGAAACCAGCTTTGATGGACACTTTGAGCTCAGAACTGAACTGCGTTTTCTTCACCTGGGATTGTGGACGCCATTCCCATTTTTCTTCTGTTATGAAAGCAGATTTTGGGGGATTCATTGAAATGTAAGGGCCAGTTTGAAATCCAGTGTGTTGCTATGACAGGACACGATGTTGCTCAAACTGATGAATGGTTTCATTTCACATATAAAATACATTCCAGGCCTTCAGATCACACAAATTGCCATGAAGCAAACAGTTTTATACAATCTCACAATAAGGAAGAAGTTGTGGATCGCACACAGGTCTGTCCATCAGCTAGTTAAAATCTTTTATTTAGGCTTTTCAAGCGTTTGCACAGAGCGCTTTCAGCCATCCGGCCTTCATCAGTGTGAGTTACCAGACAGTGCCTGCACTGATTTATCAGCTGTAGTGCAGAGCAGGTGTGTTAAATTAGCTACTAATCACTAGCTGTGTTTCCATCCAAATATATCGAAATTTTTTAGCGAATTTTGTCAAAATACGCAAAAGAAAATGCGAATTTATGCCTGTTTCCATTAGTTTTGTTTTGCGATTATTGAGAGGAGAGTGCGCCGTGAGATGACGTCATAAGATAGCGTCTGTGTGTCGACTGAACAACAACAAACACAGCTGACACTCAACAGCTGATCAGGGACAGATTCCTGCTGAACTTGTCGGCTCTTGGGAGAAGTCTGCTTACTATTTTGGCAGCGCTAACTTCGTACCGAACCATCCTAAATAAGGAATAAGAGACTAATAATAATAATGATAATAACTAATAATAAGACTGTAGCGTAGAAGTGTGACGTGGTATCCGGTCCAGTCATCGTTTATTCGCAAAACCTGTTTCCACAGCAAAAAGTCGCATTTTCTTTTATCGATATGCTGAGAAATCCACCCCTTCCAAGCGTAAAAACTTTTTTGCGAATTTTCGGCCGTTTTTCGAATTTCTGGCGTTTCCATCCAAGTTGTTTTTCGCAATTTCTGAAAATGCGAATAAACATAGGTGGATGGAAACCCAGCTATTGTCACCCATCCTAGAGTGGCAAGGAGGTCCACGCCCCACACAACATGTCCAAAAAGCCAACAAACAAACAACAAACAACACAATATTGTACACATTCATGGTGAGCCAAAAAGGCTTTCATTCAACAACTCTGAAACTCAAAACTGTCACTGAACACATCAGGGGCCTATTCCATCAAGCTGGCTAACGGGATAGCCTGGCTTATTTCGATAAGCCTAGCTAATTTAAGTGAGAGTTCCGTTCCATCAAAGTGGCTTGTATGAGTTGCAGCTCAATAACCATGGCAACTTAGTCAGCAGAACTAGCCTGCTCCGTGGCAGGCTTACAGTCAAGCTTAGCTCTGCTGCGTGTCAAAGAATGTCCGACAGACGGAAATAGACCCCCAAATGACAGTTCCGCCATGTATATTGTCCCCGACATCACATATTTAATTCAATTAAATTCAAATTTAATTATGTAGCACCATGTCCATGTTCGGAAATATAAGTTCAGACTTATTTCCCATAATGTGACCAAGCATGAATGTACGTGTTTACTTAATAAAAATAAACGTAATGAAAATCATGTGTTACCACTGTCAGTCTCCGAAATCAACCGAATAAACAATCAATTACTCAGTCAAATTTTATTCATATAGCACAAGTCATACATCAAATGCAACAAGTGTTGAACATAAGAGTTTAAAAAAAACATGAGGTTAAAAAAAGTCGTATTCTATTTCCCACCTGCAATTTGTGATGATCCGCCTCTATTCTGCCTGAAGCCAATAGGTTAGTTGACATAGGTGTAGCCTATATAAGCAGTGAATCTAAGCACCACAGCCTCTCTGACCAACCATGGCATGCCCATTTATTGACGACCCTGTCGAGGAAGGAGCTCGGATTGTTAACAGAGCATTCAGGCCACCAGCTCCTAGAGTCTTCAGAGACAGGAGCAATCCTCTGGCATTCTCTGATGAATAAGATTTACTCGGCCCAGTATTGTATATATATGTAGCCTGCTGGAGCCACATATTAGAAAGCGCACCCACCGTAGCCAGGCATTAACTACTGTGCAGTCTATCTGCATAGGGCTGCGTTTCTTTGCCTGTGGGACATTCTTATACAGTGTGGGTGATGCAGAACGCCTATCAAAGGCAACTGTGTGTAGGGAAATACGTCGGGTGTATGTTGCCCTCAAGAGTTATCTCAATATCTTTGTCACCTTTCCTGGACATCTGGAGACACAGAAGATCAAGGAGGCATTTTATTCAATTGCAGGTATGTCACAATTAAAAAAAAAAAAAAAAGTAAAATTGCCTATAGTCTTACATGTCTCTGTATTAACATAATACTTTCTTTCAGGCTTCCCCAATGTCATAGGTGCCATTGACTGCACCCATGTCCGTATCCAGGCCCCATCTGGACCTGTGGAGGCGGATTATGTGAACAGAAAATCTTTCCACAGTCTAAATGTACAGGTATGTACGAGGGGCAGCTGTCCATATACTGTCTGGCAGAATCATAGGATCTGGAAGATATGTGCAACTCTGTGATAATAGATTAATTTAGCTTTGATGTTGACATTTCTTTGGATGTAAATCCTATTACCCTAGCAGTTGTTCACAGAGATGTGCATTTCAATGTCAGCCTTACACAAAGAGGCACTTGTACGTAGGCTACTGTACAGAGATAGTGTCAGTGTCAGTGTATAAGTCAGGTATTTTCCTTTCAAACATGGCATAGCACTGACATGTTATTCCTGCTAAGTAATCTTAAAATACCAAGCAAATTGTGCCATATCATTGACCGTCACCCTCTATGCTGACAGATGATCTGCGATGCAAGTTGCCTGATATCGAACATCGAGGCGAAATGGCCAGGCTCTGTGCACGATTCCAGGATCTTCCGTGCATCATCACTGTCCCAGAGGTTTGCACAAGGCAAGAGAATCTTACTACCCAAAGGGTTTTTTGCACACTCATAAATGCGGGAATTTGTATTGAGGGAGAAAATGTGGATGACATTTTAAGGAATTCAAAGTGCTAATTATAGTTATTTTTTTGGAAAACCGTATCAGGCACACATAATTGATCCAATTATCATAAATGATAAATACATGTGTGGAGGGGATCATTAATCTGTGTTAACCATAGGAATGCCATGTATACTGAACCAATACTTGCATTCTGCAGGGGAGTTTAATGGAATCCTGCTCGGAGACAGAGGCTATGCATGCATGCCGTACCTACTTACACCCTACCACGAACCAGCAACTGATGCAGAGAGGGCATTCAACTGTGCCCACTCAAGAACAAGGGCACGGATAGAAATGGCATTTGGCCAGCTCAAATCACGATTCCAGTGCCTAAAGAGCCTCAGGGTCACTCCAGACAGGGCCTGTGACATTATTATTGCCTGTGCTGTCTTACACAATATTGCCACTATACGTCGCGAGAGAACGCCCGCAATGTTGCTGGAGGAGCATTGGGAGGACATTGTCCCAGCTATTCAGGAGAACATGGACGGGAGAACAGTGAAGGACCTTTAGAAAAACACATATTTCAGTTAATCCAATTCGTGGTCATCCCACTTTTGGAATGATCCCTTTTTATTTGGATTTATAATTTCAGAAAGACTGCCTCAGTTATTTTGACGTCATTTATTAATGAGTGATCCTTTTTATTTGGATTGTTGCATGTATAATTTCAGAAAGACTGTGCCTCAGTTATTTTGACGTCATTTATTAACGAGTGATCCTTTTTATTTGGATTGTTGCATGTATAATTTCAGAAAGACTGTGCCTCGGTTTTTAAATCATTTAACCATTAAAGAAAAGGATAAAAAAAAAAAAAAAAAGAAAATCAGGCATCATCATTTAGTTGAAGCTGTGAAGACAAAGAATGAAAACATTAAATACAGTCCAAACCTTGGCTTTCTGTTGTGTTTAATTTTATACTTACTTCCCTCTCCAGTTTTTGGATCTCCAGCTTCAGCTTTTTTATTTGGAGTTTGTCTTTTTCAATTTGGAGGAGCAGATGGCGCTTGTAAATAGATCTGATGTCCTGTGAAAGAGACAAAGTGTCAGAGAGTAGTCCATTATGTAGATGGTAGGTAATACAATGAGTTACTTACTTCATTCCGTGCAGATTATCTTGTTCCAGTCACGTCCTGCAGCAAGGTGTATGGTTATACGCAGTTTGTAAAATGCAGATAAATCAAAAACATTTCATCTTTGGTTGTATCTCTGGCATTTCTGTATCTGCAGATACTGTGTCCTCATCAAGGGCCCTAGATGTACTGGCGCCGTCTCCCTGCAGATGGATGAACACTGCAGTTGTTAATGTGAAAAGAGACAGACTTACATAAGATGCAGTGTTTTAATAAAAGACATACTCACACATGGGTCAGGCATGCCCTCAGTATCGTGAGAGGGGGGATCCATGAGAAAAATTGTCTCACCACTCACTGAAAGATAGACCAAATGTTAGTTATTACCATTGTGAGACTGATACCTGTGGACAGGGGCGCCTTAAAAATCCCCACTCACCACAAAGTAAACATCCATATTGATCGTCTTGTGAAGGAAAAAGCGGTGTGTCAGTTGTCAAACCAATCGGACTTTACCGTTTTTTTCGTAATGTATCAACATGAATAAATAGCCCGCCCAAACACAACTTGAGTACAGAAATCCCAATGGTAGAGCGGTAAGTATCGCCGCCTGCCATGCAGGAGAGCCGGGTTCAATTCCCCACTCGGACAAAAGGGCAATACTATTTACCTCACTTTGTTAACCATGACAATGAAGTGATTCATGTCATTGGCCTTGTTTTAACTTTATGGGGATGGATGGATGGATGGATAGATAGATAGATAGATAGATAGATAGATAGATAGATAGATAGATAGATAGATAGATAGATAGATAGATAGATAGATAGAGATTCAGATTTAAACAAGGATTTGTGTGGTATACTTTCTATACATATGTATATGTATATACAATATAGTTCAAATTCAGCTATCAGTGAAATAGAATGTTTTGTCAGTAGTTTGGGACTCTCGCCCCCTGCTTTGCAGTAGGAACATACAAGAGCCCAATAAGATTTTTTCTCATGGGGCCCAAAATCCCTGGCGGTGCCCCTGCCTGTGGAGGGAAGGTAGCAGACAATACCTTGAATATATGGCTCCCGCGCTCCCTGGGGAATGACATCTGAGGATGCCCCCCCCCTCTATTCCCTCTATAAGTGGGCGCCCCCGGTTGCAGCTGAGCGCCAGCTCCTCTGCAGGGGTGAGGTCCTCAGGTGGAGGACCCCCACCAGTAGCGGCTGCCTCCATTCTTTTTCTAGTGGCTACAACTGTACATATCATCAGCTCAAATAATAATTTTAACAAATACATTTCATTGTAGGCTAGCCTACTTACCACTCTGTAAAATATTTTTGTATCTTATTTTGACTTGCTGGCCGGTTCTTTTTTCACTATTCAAATTACTTCTGTTGAGATGTAGAAGAGAATTATTAATATAGGCCAAGGGTTACATCTGATATAATCTAGCCCACTGATAATATCGCCACAGTCTTACAGTATCTAGTGATCTGAATGTTCAATTATCAAAAAATAGAAATAAAACAATATTTAGACATTTAGCCTATACTTACGCGTTTAATCTGTCGGCAATCTTTTGCCAAGCCATCTCCCTCGCTTTATTGACGGCAACAGTGTTGCCTTTTTTTGTAATTATATCCTTATATTCCTCGTAGAGCTCCATTAACAGCGTCTGTTCCGCCACTGAAAACGTTGTTGCTCTCTTTTTCCCCTCCTTCTGAGACATTGTATCTTCGTTTCAACACTCCACTGTTCTGGGCTGCTTATGTGCCTCGTGAACGCGCGCACTTGAGGCTTGTTCAAACGTGGCTAAAATTAGCGTTGACTTGGCGCAGCTGAATCGCGTTAGTGGAATGGGTTGAGGCTTTAGTGTAAGTTGACGCTAATTCAAGCCAGGCTATATCACATAAGCGCAGCTTTCTTTAGCTGCTTTCATGGAATAGCCCCCAGGTATAATTACCGTTCATAAATCAATACAGATTAAAACATATAACAGTTGGTTATTTTTTAAGAGTTGTCGTCAGCAGTAATCAAAAAGGGCACAGATGATCACTATTTATATTCTCGTCGACCGTCACAAAAAAGGGGCACATATTAAAGTCCTCATTCATGCCAGAGGGATAAAAGAGTTTTTAGTTTGTGGATCCAAACACATTCATGTTGCAGCAGTGTTTTCTCATGGTCACCACCCCTGCGATTCAACATTACCTTTTCAATGCCTCCTTGCCACTCTAGGATGGGTGACAGTGATTAGTAGCTCATTTAACACACCTGCTCTGCACTGCAGCTGATACATCAGTGCAGGCACTGTCTGGTAAATGAAGGCCGGATGGCTGAAAGCGCTCTGTGCAAATGCCTGTAAAAGCCTAAATAAAAGATTTTAACCAGCTGATGGACAGACCTGTGTGCGATCCACAACTTCTTCCTTTCTGTGATATTCGCTTGGACTGCGCACCAGGGGCCAGATTCTCCAAAAAGTTCTTACTAATATTCTTAAGACATTTCGTAAGAGGAAAAAATGAGAAGTTCATAAGAATGTTCTCAAGTGCTATTCCCCATTATTTTCTTAAGAACTGCACATTATCTTGCGAACGTCTTGATTTTTTCCACTGACGAACTTCTCAACTCTCTACCTTTATGTAAACAAACAGCCTCGAGCTGCAACCCACAGCAGTTCCATCTAAAATCCAACAAAACAATATCCATTATAGTCTTAACTTTGATTTGATGTTATAAAAGTGTTTTCTCAAAAATTGAGATACATACTTTGTATTGGACAGCGACGATATTACTAACCTATTAATTAATGGAATCTAAATATAATTGACACATGAATGGTGACTGGCGGCTAAACAAAATGTCCTCATATAGACTCATAAACAATATATGTGCCTATATGTGTCTAAATACTGGTTTAGATATTAGGCTGAATTACAGTTTAGATAACAATTATCACTATGTTAACATATACAATGTAAAATTATTAAGGTATTAGCCTACTACATTAATCTATGTTATATAATCAAATTTGGCTCTAAATGAATCAAAGATGTTTGAAAAATAGCTCACCTTCACACAGCATGTGGTTACTTAAGACGACCTTTACCTGTCTTAAAGTTACGATACTATTTAAGAAAAATAGTAAGATAATTTCTTTCAAGAATCCCATTTATTCTTAAGAAAAATCTTAAGAATAAAGCTGAGAACATTCTTAAGATCTTTTGTTTGGATTCTTAAGATATTTTGTTTGTGAATTCGAAAATTACTTAAGATTCTTCTTAAACCCAAACTTTGGGTTATACAAAGTTATACAATCTTACAATACAGTCTTAGATACACATGTATATTTTCATTTAATCTGTGAGCCCATGTTTAAAAAAAAATCCGTATTTTCACATCATCCTACACTCAGATGTCAACGGTGTGGTAATTAAACTCTCTTCTCTTCAAAACATAAATTTTTACAATTTTTTAAAAGTAATTGTTCCCAGTTTTTGTTTTATTCTATTATTCAACTGTCCACTGTCCCACAGTTTTTACTCTGTGCTGATTTTTCTGTACGTTGTTTCTGTATTGCTTCTTTTCACGTGTAAAACACATTAAATTACATTTTAATGCACCAAATGTGCCATATGAATAAACGTGATTTGACGCAGCAGGTAAAAACGTTGCCAGTCCGGCGGAGGTGCACCGAGTTCACCTGTCAGATCAAACTGCTGATGTGCAGCTGCGGGTTGGGATCGACCGTGTTGTTGTTGTTGTTGTTGTTGTTGTTGTTGTTGTGAGGCGTTTACAGGCTCGGGCGACGCGCGGCGCCCCGGGACCTTCAGCCGTGTCTGATGTTTGGGGCCGGACGTCCTGCGGCGAGAAGTCACACTCCTCCCTCCGCCCCCCCGCCGGGGCTGCAGCTGACAGATTGGATGTGACTGAGCGTTAAGAGCGGTGCACTCCTCAGTGTGTGTGTGTGTGTGTGTGTGTGTGTGTGTGTGAGCATGGACACGCTCTATTCATGGACAAATTGTGCAGCTGAGTAACCTTTTTTTCAAGTGTTTGCTTAGGTTTGTGGTAAATCTAAAGGAAATGAGGGGAAACTGGTGCTGGAATTGAGGGCATGGTGGACAAGCAAACACACACACACACACACACACACACACACACACACACACACACACACTTGATAGGACTGATGCCCTTTTCTAAAGACCTACGTAAAAGTGCACCTGCTCTGTAATTGGAACCAGTCGCAGGAGGGTGAGGGTGTGTGTGTGTGTGTGTGTGTGTGTGTGTGTGTGTGTGCATAGTGACAACAGAGGGTACATTCAATTAATTTCACCTGAAGTCTGACATTTATATTTTGGAGTCACTGGTGAGAGCTGACCGCGTGTGTGTGTGTGTGTGTGTGTGTGTGTGTGTGTGTGGTCAGGCAGGTACAGTACAGGGCTTCACACAGTCTCTATGGAGCTGATGGAAAGGTTGTTGACCTTTAGGACGGTGTTTTCTGCCAGAAGATGTTTGATGATGTGATCAGCAGCACGAGGAGGATTTCACACACCTGCCGCCGCGCACACACACACACACACACACACACACTTTTACTTATTACACACTTATTACACACATTATTAAGATGCTTGCGTAGCACTTTATGACCTTGCTCTGTGAAATGTGCTGTCCTAAATGAGCTTTACTTCCTTACCTCACACTGCTTCAATATATTAATCATAACTCATTAGTCAGTCAGACTTTATTTTATATTTATTTATTATTGATTTACACTTTTCATACAAATTCATGTTCCTCTGCTGTTCCTCCACAGGCTGAAGAACAGATGTTTTCACACAGCTGTCACCTAATTTCCAGACAGACACACACACATATATATATATATGTGTGTATATATATATATATATATATGTTCCTCCAGACAATAAAAGCAACAACACACAGTTTTTTGTTGGACGGCACAAACAAATACTGTGTAAATATTGTAAGAACTCAGTATGACTTATTCTATTATTTCCATCTAATATAGTCTAAATAGTTTAATAATATATATGAGTATGCATATACTGTACGTACACATCCTGCACTTCCTGTATGTTGTTGTTTTGCACTTTGGATCGGCTGCTAAACTTCATTTCATTGTTTGAGCACTGACAGTAAAGCTGAATTTAATCTAATCTAATCTAATCCTCTTCATGTGTTGTTCTTGTTCCCTCCGAACGTCTCATGAATCAGCAGTCCAAGGTTTGACTGTGTTAAGAAGAAGCACTTCAGTTCACTGCCTCTCAGCTCTCAGCTCGTCTCATCAGCCTTGTTGTTGTTGTTGTTGTTGTTATTGTTCTCCTCATTTGTCTCATTGGACTTCATCTTCAGATGAAGTCCACGATGCCTCACACTGCATCGGGTCTGCTTGTCCGTCGGGGAACTGATCTGCTTCTTTTCCTCGTTACTGTATTTTTTTTTCTGCTGTTTGTCTGTAAAACTGTTGACAGTAGCTCAAGCATCCAGTGCAAGAAACAAAAAAAAAGTGCCATCAAGCTCTGGTTCTGGTCCAGAGGAGCGACAAGGCAGAGCAGAGAGGGAATGTACAGAGAGCATAAAGTGCATGGAGGAAGGAGGAAAACATAGAAGATCACACAAATCATCAGGTGAGCAGGTGCTCCATGAATAACTGGGTTTTTAGCCCTGATGCTCCTTTTCCACCAAAAAGAACCTGTCGCTAGTTCGATGCTGGTGCTAGAGCCAGTGCTTAACTGGTTCCAACAAAGTACCCTAATCTTTACAGGTCCTAAGAGGTCATACACTAGATTGGAATGCAATCTGTGTATAGTCTATGAAACCGTCATTGCGTGTTGACGGGGTGTGTTGAAATAATAAAACAGTGTTTCATCTCCCTGATGGACACCCTGCTGCGTCCTGAACCTCCAGTCTTTCAAGATTTATTTCATGGCGTTTCTGCTTTATTTGAGAGTTTTACAGGGAAGACGGATGGGAGTAGGAAGAGACAGCAATCACTTTTAATGATTTAATGATACCATACTGCACTTGAACCTTGGACGTCCCAGTTAGATTACAGAGGACTTGGCCACCAGATCTGATCTTTGAGTCTTTGGGCTCTGTCTTACATCGGGTGCAACAAAGCGCAACGCAAGTGTCTTTTCTAGTTTCCGAGCGGCTCAGTTGTCATTTCCCCGTCCAGCGCCCCCTTGTGGAAACAGCAAAGTGTCTTGTGTCCATCTGAGCTCCATGGGCGTGTTGCGGTTAAAATGATCTGTGATCAGCTGCAGTGTTGCTGCGTTGCTGTCTGGAGGCAGTTGAAAGTGACTGAGCAACAAACAGCAGCTCTGAGGTCAGTGCTGCAGGTTTGGTGCTATTTGAGGCTCATTATCAAGATTATCAAGATAGTGATGGTGGCCTACATAGGGGGCGGCAGCGAGCTGCTTCACCTCAGGGAACGTTGATGGAGTCCTTGTTATGACCCCCTCTAGGGGTAACCGGGGACACAACATGAATTGTGCAGCTTCCTCCACTCCCAAGCCGAATAACCCTCAATCGACACAATGCTGGCAAGTGAAAACACGTTTATTTACAAAGGTGAACTCTATATACAGTGCCAGGTATTAACTGAGGACTTCGGGGTGAAATAACAAACAAAACAACACTAACTAATAGTCAGGAGATAACCTAATAAAATAAAGAGAAAAGAACATACAAAATACTAACCTCCCTAACTTACCACCAAACAGGAGAGAAAAGGACACCCACAAAGAAAAACAGCAGCCCACCCCTACTGTTACTTACTCACTAGGTTTTTCTTAACAGTCTCTAATCCTACTTCCCTGTCACACACACACCCACAATACAGGGAAAGCAGGGAGTTTCGTGTTGGGAGCGGAAGAAGAACGCCACTTTCCTCCTCCTCCACTCTCCTTTTATAGCGCCCGTCCCTGCAGAGAAGCCTTCCTTCTTACCTGGAGAATCCTCCATTATAACAGCAACCCACCAAGGTGTGACACACCTGGCTGTTAAAGGGGACGGGAGACGGCGCTCTGATTGGTTTACTGCCCCAAACACAGGCAGGATTAATGAAGAGACTCAGTGCAAGCCTTTTTGAACCTTTTTCCTCCATTTAAAAATAGCAAAAGTGGACTTGGACACGCCCTAAATGCTCTTGCCCCATGCTGTGCAGACCGTGAGCTTCGACCATTAAAATGAGCCCCTTCTGTCCAAATGTGTTAACGCCTTGTCACATATCAGTTAAATTGACTGGAATGGTCTCAGTGGTTGCATGACGGCACACGGTGTCAAATAAAGACCCTCTCTGAAGGACGGATGGATGAAGGGAAGGGAGAAAACAGGAAGAAAGGGTTAACTAGTGAAGGGAAGGAAAGGTGGAGGTCAGATGAGTGAAATAATCAACAGCTGCTGATCCGGACTCGAATCAACACCTCAAGGGAGGAAGGAAGGGAGGGAGCAGGATCTGTAGAAATCAATTTCTCAGCCACTGTCCATCTGTCTCCCTCTCTCTCTCCCTCTCTCCCTCTCTCTCTCTCTCTCTCTCTGTTTGCTAAGTGGCAGCTTTTAGAGATCTCCGTCCTTAATAAAGCTCCGTCCATGTGATCACTGTGGATGTGACTGAAGGGCTTCTTACTCTGCAGCATTTCAATATCAAGGGCTGCAGCTTATGCCAACAAACCCTTTGATTTTGTGTGTGTGTGTGTGTGTGTGTGTGTGTGTGTGTCTAACCTTTTATTACCCTTTAAGTGAACTGTGTGCTCACTGCTGTCGATGTGCCCTTGAGGAAGGCACTCACTGAGTCCCGACCTGACGTAAATGCAGTGCCAAACTTTCCTCTGTCAGTACAGAGAAATACAGAGAACTACATTATTACAGATTTATAAATTATACCTGATTTATGTTGAGAATTGGAGCAAATACGTTTTCTCTTCTTTAAACAAGGGGGAAAAACCACCAGTGGAACAAGGTAATCAACTTGTTTCCAGAATCTTCTTGCATCAGGAGTCATATTCCTCGCTCCCAGTGGCTGATCTGCCTCGTTTCAACAGATTTATTCTTGTTCCCACGAATAATTCCTGAAACAAGTGAAACTGCACCGGAAATAAATGGGATTATCTCATCCCACCGGCTGATCTTTGAGGTCTAAAACTGAATTTCAGATTAAATGACTTGTTAAATTCAAGGTTTTATGCGGTCTGATATCAAAGCCTTTTACATCATAGGGATTCACCGCCTCGCAGGAAAAAAAAAAAAAAAAGAAAAACAGAAAAAAATCAATTTGGGCAAAACATGCGGACAATATGGTTGTTTCCCTTTTTCACAAGATTTCCTGGGCGCTTTCTTTATTGTTTCCTACAGCAGCAGAGACAGGATGTCAGCATTAGTGATCTGCTAAACTGTATACAGTCTGTGCCAGTAAAATGTCAGAATAACTGGCACTTATAATGTGAAAAATATATAAAAGACCTAAAACTCCACCTCAGGTCTTCATCCACGGAGAGACGGGACATCGTCTGAGGAGAGCAGACCCCATCAGAACAAAATAAACTGTTGGCTAGACCACTAACCGAGTTTTTAAAGTCCCCTTCCAACCAAAAATGTGTATTTATTTATTGTACCTGTCCCCTAAAATGTCCAACCTTGACTATAATGACTCTGTCTGTGAAAAGTTACTGGAGAACTGTTTTCATGCTCCTCTGCTGGAAATGGCTTTCATGGTTAGATTATAAAATACAGCGCAATACTGAGGACGGGACTTCCTGGTTGTGTGAACGGAGCTCTGGTGCTCCAGCAGGCAGCGAGGTGGGCGGGGCCTATTTGCATATTCATACCTCTGTGCATTTTTAATGAGGACAAGATTTAGAGTTAAATTTAAGGTACAAATGGAAAAAAAAATCCCTTCTAAATAAGTAATATTGACTATCAGAGGTTATTTTGAAAGACCTTAAAGGCACATTATTATTGCAGGTATAACTTTTTCGAGCACTTCCTCTTTACCTCGTTATAAACTCAGGTGTGAGTGAAAATGGGCGCTATCTGATCCCCTGTGAGGATGTCAGGTCATATCAGACCCCAGATCAGTCTGAGCCGGTCAGGGAGGCTCAGGCTGATCTGAAACTCCACACACAACCAGACAGACAATCTGTTCCTCCAAGCCTCCCCAAACAGGATTTCCTCTCTGATGAGAAAATCTGGTGGAAATGATAATCCTCAGGAACTGCAGCAGCACAGAAACCCCCAGCGCCTATATCGCCAGAGTAAAGAGTGCAAAGTTCAGGGCTGCAGCAACTTGAAAAACGATGAACAACCCACACCTGTCATGCTAATTTATGACAGAAATCCTTAAATGCAGAAATAAGACTCAGGGAGGAAAGCTAGCATGCACATTTCCACCTCACCACATTCATGAATACATATTTTTGGCCAATAAATGTAAGCCCTTCATCTTTCCTGAGCTGAGATTTAGGATTTTTTTTTTTCTTATCACATAAGAGCTGATAGGTTATTCATGAAGCTGGCGTGACGTGAGCGCCTGAGAAGCCATTAAAAGTTCCCACGGCTTTATCCAACTCACCTCGGTGGGATGTATGGCGCCGTGAAGATACAGCGTTTTCAATTTCACATGAACTCCTCGGCCGTTTAAGGCACGAGCCGGCAGTTTAACGTCAGCTGTGGATGAAGTGATAATGCTGTCAGTCAAAGGGGAGATCATATTTCCCTCAAAAAAGGCCCATTCAGTCTGAGTTTTGTCTTGAACTACGGGAGACGAGCTCAACGTCGTGTCTGGCATTTAATTAAAGTTCATAATTCTGCACTTTAATTTACAGCAGCTGCATTTACATGGACTCTAATATTCCACGAAAATCTGAAAAAAGGCTAAATCAGAATAAAAACGCCTCATATAACCACCTCAGTCAGAAGAGACTGGCCTGTTTTTTGTTTGTTTGATCAAAATTTTATGTTCATTTTCAATTTGAATAACAAAGAGCATGAGCGAATAATACAGAGGCACAGTGAGGTAAAATAACAAACAAATAACAACAAACAAGAAAAAACACAGAGGAAATTAATAATAATAATAAAAAAAAATTAATTTTAAAAAGCAAGGGCATTGAGAAACAATTTTAGAGCACAAGGTAGAGAATTAGGAATAAAGCTAATCAATAATTAATAGGGATGGTTAAAAAAATCACGAGATTCCCAAAATCACGAGATTCCCAAAAGACCCACACCCCCGATTGAAGATAACATCAAATTAATCAATAAATTAAACAATATTATTATTTTTATTATTTTTAATATTTTAACAATTTAATAACAAGGGTGCAGACCTTTCGTCTTCATTGCCAGTTAAGTTTCACATTGCAGTTCAGTAAACACCAACTAATGGTTTGGCACTCAGCGCACTAAAAAACAAACAAACAAACAAACAAACAAACAAACATGATTCATTTTGAAATATCAAACTCAACTGGTTAAGTTTCCAGATTTTGATTTTAAAATCATTCGCTGCCTTGACTGTGTGAGAATCTTCAGCGTTCATTCAAATCAGTCTTCTAAGTTAGTGGAGGTGGTGGAGTGCAGTTTCCCAGCATGCTTTTGGGCAGCGGTCACCCCCTCAGCCCGGTTTGTTGTTGTTTGGCTCCTGTTCCCTGTTTAGGTCTTTAGTTTGTGTGTGTGTGTTGTTCATCATGCGCTCTGTGTGTTCAGTTATTAAATTTAATTATGGTTTGACATTATTCAAACCTAGATAGTGAAAATATTCTGTGAATCACTGTAATCTGAAGTTTTAGGAAAATATTTGTAATGATAATTTGGACTGGATTAGGATTTGGTCGCATCCCCACAAAGCATCAACTTTTTCCTAATGAGTGAAGTGAAATCTTCCTTTGTTTTACATCTGAGAGTGATGTTGAGTTAACAAATCATCTTTAGTTACTCTATCTTTAGTTTAGGAGTATTGCATTGAAAGAACAGAGTCCTAGCAGCTGCATCGGTGTTTTCAACTTGAGATTTTATGTTGAAACAAATTCTGCTCTTCAGTGGGTTTCACTCCTGATCTTAAGGCAGCAGGGAAACTCACGTTTTTTTTTTACATTGAACTGCCTTGAAACGTTTTGCTCCGTGGATTAGTAGAAGAACATCATTTAAGTACGCACAGACCGTCACCGTTTCAGACGCTCTGTTTGACAGGAAGTCGAGGTCATGTGAGGTCATTTCACGGAGACTTCACATTAATCAGTCGCTGTGTGGGACGTTAGTAAACTGAACAGTCCAGAGGAGACCAGAGCAGCTCTTTCATTAGAGTCAGGGTGAGTCACTGGGTTACCAATTAAATTTAATGGGTGTTTTAGAGAACAGGCCGAGGGGAGCGGGCGGCGTCCGCGGGAAGGGACGGCACCGACACAAAGCACTGCAAATACCCTCAAACTTTTATCGGCACACAGGCTCACTGATGTAATGTTATAGAAGAGGAGAATAATGCTCATTAGTGTGTGTGTGTGTGTGTGTGTGTGGGTGTGTGACTAGCGGTAGAGTAAGTTATCGCTCTTTACATCCCAGTCTGGCTCTCTAATCGACACGCTCCACAGAAATGGAGTTCAAATCTCTCTTCTCCCCTGTGTTTTCCACAGATGTGCATTTTTCAGACGGTCCACGCGCCTTAGTGGAAAAATCTGAAATAATCTTCCTTTTTTTCCTCCTCTGTATGGCGCTGAATTCTCCCTCTTTGTTGTCCCCACTCTCCCGGGGTGGAAGCAGCTACTCACATTCCTGTAATAATGAAGATTTATCTGTGTACAGTAAAACTTTTACATATAAATAAATGTTCAAATAGTGATCATTAACTGATAAAACTCCTTGCATTTTTGCAGTGTTGTGGACACAAAGCTGGTGCACAATTGAGTTTTAGGAAAGCATTTTTCATGTGTGTCACATACGGTGGTATTATTATTATTTTTTTTTTTTCAGAAGTTTAGTACATAACTTGTTTTTCCAAAAGTTGAACAAAACAGGCCTGCAGCTGCAAGATACACTGACAATAACTGTGCTTAAGGACAAATGATTCAATTTAAATTATCTTCATTTACTGTATGTACTGATACAGATAAAAAAAAAAAAAAAAAAAGGTAAAATGAGATAAAAATACTAAACCTAATCTCGAAGCCCTTAAGATAAGATTTAAAAAAAAATAATAATAAATAAAAGGTAAGGCATCAAAGATAAACCATTTGTACTTGTAGGTTCCCGTAACTCCCCGGGCTCCCTGGAGGAGGAGATCTTCTATCTCCTGGCTAAATAAAGGATGAATAAAATAAAAATAAAGCTGAGCGAGACGCTGGTGGCAGCAGCAGCAGCAGCAGCTCCACCCTGCAGACTAACAGGTGGCCTTGTGAGGAGCTGCAAGTACAAATGGTTTGTTTGACAAAAAGGCTGTTTAGAGCCGAGAAACAGCTCTTTGGGATTCAACGATGGAAAAAATCTAAATTTCTGGTCTTTATAGTGAGCAGAACTGAGACAAAAGGAAGAGAAATGACATGGTTTTTATGCTTGTTAGAGGATAAAATCTGTTTTGCATCTTTTAGTAAGACCGAGGCTGAAGTTTGACCTTTGAAAAAAAAAAATAATGAGGACTTTATTCCAACATGACGGCTGATAGCCGCACTGATAGATATTGTATCGTCAGGAAAACAACTCATCCAGATTTCTCGTGGGTTTCCAGGTGTCAGATAATCTCTAGTTTGTGTGGGATTTAATGATTCTTCAGTCAAAAGTACATTTTTCTCCAAATGTCAAGCCAGAAGAGAGTTTGCGTTTGAGTCGAATCACTAATTAAAGTCATTTTCTCACCATAAACTGCTCTTTATTAGATTATTTTGTGTCACACTTCAGTTTGACTGCTTACCTGCTAACTAACTTATTTTTGATGATGTTGTGGGTGCGCTGCCATTTTCACAACCTAACTGAAGACAAACTTTATGCTAACTAATTCTCTAGCAGTACATAGCTGTGAGCCCAGATGAAATTGCTAATATATATATATATATTTAAATTATTAATATGCTGCTAACTCGACTTCTCCCATCAGTATTTTTGGACCGAGTCATGACTGCAGTCTTTAGTCTGAGCCACAACACCAGTCCCTTTTAGGTTCAGGTGTAAATGTAGAGTTTTATCCAAAAGTACTTTCAGTATCTAATCTGGAGAAGCATCATGACCTGTTGTTCACCAGTAATGGATATCACACATTACCTGATTTGATAATAAGGAATAAGGAATAAATTCCAGAACAGACATTTAAACAGTGAATTAAAAGGTTACTATATATATATAGTAATAATGTTTTAATTCACTGTTATATAGTAACATTTTAATTCAAGGTTACTATACATGTAGTAACCTTTTAATTCACTGTTTAAATATCTGTTTAAATGTCTCTTCTGGCATTTATTCCTTATTCCTTATTAGCACATATCAAATCAGATAATGTGTGATATGCATGTGTAAACAGAATAATTCAAAGAACTTGTAATTGACTTTTTTTCTTGTCTTTGTGTGTGTAATCATCTTGTGAATTTTTATAGTGATATCTGAAAGTCAAATTTTGGACTTTTTTCCCCTCACTCAGGGCAAACTGAGGATCCAAAATCAGTTGAGTTTGCTTCTCTTGCAATTTGTCCTAGGTTGACCCCAGTTTTGGCCTAAAATTACTGGACTATACTGCTTAGGTGTGTCTTTTCTTTTTATTACGCAGAAACAATCAGACAGTCACAGAAACCAACTAAAGACGGTGTAGCAGCCACACAGACCCGACAGGAGAGCGAGGTCGGACGTCGAGGTGAGGAAGAGCCGCTAACGAAGCTCTAATGAAGCGCAGCAGGAGGCCCGAGGAGCTGGACGCACCTTCGCCCTCACCTGCAGCTCTAATTGCAACGCTGCCGTACTGGAACTGTAAATCCCAGCGGCTGGCAGGTGTGTTAATCTTTCACAGGCTCAGCGGGACAGAGCCGACGGGGCCGGCGTGAGCCTCGCCCCAGGAGGAGGAGGAGGAAAACACGGCGCTACAAGTTCAGGCACACTCCCTCTGCTGGGCTCTGTCTATCACCTGGCTCACCTGTCTGTCTCCGGGTTTGAAGACAGGGCTGACATTTCCTGAACTCCCCACATCTAATAATCAACGGAAAGAAATGATGCACTATACCAAGAGAGAACCCTTGACTGCTGTGTAATTTCATTATCTTTACAAAGTAGTTTATCTGTCATCCCACTTTCGTCCCAGTCTCTGTTTAACATAATGCTTATTCCACTGTAGGATCACATGCATGCTGTGATGTCAGGTAATGTCTAAGTTAAACCACTTGCTATGTATTTCTTGCTTTACCAATAAAAAAAAAAAAAAAAAAAAAAGCCATGGATTCCACTAGAACTCATCCTGACATTAGTCCCTCTTCTCCTGTGCTCCTGGACAGGTAGGGATGGGATTTGATAAGATTTTAGCGATTCCGATTCCACGATCGAATCTGCTTATCGATTCGATTCTTTAAAGATTCTCTTATCAAATCTCACTGGGCAGAGGGAAGGGGAAAAAAAAAAAGTACAAATGGGTTTATTTACGTCCAGCGCCTGAGCCAGTCAGACTCTGACCGTCGTCGCTGCTTGGTTGAGATTCATTAACATCAGCGTCACTCCGGAGCGTACCGAAAACGTGACTTTTCTGCAAAGCCTTTTGTCGAAATAGAGGTTTTGCAAGTGGCTCTGTTATCGTCTTTCCGCGTGAAGTACAACCAAACTTTTAAACGCCTCTGCCTCGACGGCACGCTGTCTCTATAGCAACGCAGCGTGCGTATGACGTCATAGCGCATGCGCAGTGGACTCGATAGCGGAATCGTTAAGCACTTTGGCAAACGAGTGCAAGGATTTGCACCACTGAGACCACCACCACTCAGATCCCATCCCTATGGACAGGTGCTTCTTGTCTTGTGTTTAGCTAATCTTAAATGTGTTCCTCATCTATCCCACGAGCTGCCAACATGTTAATCACAGCTATTGATCCAACAGGCTTTGAGCCAGGGAAGCAAATAATTGACCACCTCAACCTCGGTTTACAACGCGGGGCATGGAGCTAATAAACTCTGCAGGGGTGAGAAGAGATCAATTATATACACACACACACACACACACACACACACACACACGGGGGAAAACACAAATGGCTCTCAGGATTCAGCATGGAGGGCTTTTGTAAATTATCTTGTCCTGCCAGCTGGAAGTCGAGTGAATCGTGGAAACGAGTCCGCCGTGGTCACACGTCGCTCGCTCGTAATCATCCCCTCACCACCCAAATGAGGGAAATTGCTTTGGAAAATGAATAAATGAACGAATTAATGAACACAAGTGTCTTTTTATTTAGCCTCGTAATTCAGCGTAACTATCTTTGCCTCTGAGGTAGTTTGCTCAAATTCAACCCCGAGCACTGAAATAAAAAAGTCAAGGCGTCGCTGTATGTGCATATATCCTCTTTTTTTTTTTTTTTTTTTTTTTTTTTAAATTTTAATCTGATTTAATCCTGCATTAGCTCTTTGTAATGGGACTAAATTAGCTCATTCACAAGGTTGTAGAGTTTCTCATCTAACAGCATTTCTGACAGCTGAATTAGCTCACTTTAGTCTACTGCATAAACTGCTTTTTTATCTTTTTAATAACTATGCACAGTATTTTTTCGCTGCACAAGAATCGCTGCAAAACGAAATTTGGTTGTATTTCGTACAATGACAATAAAGCTTCTTCAACTTTAACTTTTCTGAAGAGGAGTAAAAAATGAATAACACAACATAAGATAGAAATGACTGATGAATCATTTACAGAAAGGTTTCGGCGATGGCGTTTCATTTAACGCTTATTTTGCCGTGGCGGAGAGAGCGTCTAGATTAACATCCGGCAGTGACGGCTGGACACTGGCGGTGGTGGAGACGAGTGGAAAATGACTTTCTGCAGGAAACTAATTAAACCTCAGCCCTCAATAGTTTAAATTCTGGCAGCAGCATAATCACTGCTTCTCAGAATATACAGACAGATAATCCTGACTGGCTAAATGTGACGGCAGAAGCAGGAAGGGAAAACCTGACAGCATGAGGGAACTATATATTAAACGAGAGATAACATACATCAGAAAAGTTAATACCAAATGCCATCCTTATGATTTTTTTTTTTTTTTTAAATCAAGGATAAATTGATGGTTGACGGCTGTGTTTTATGACCTGACCTGGCTCTAATCATCCTGCTCTACAGTATGAAGTTATAATTTTCTCTATTTCTGTATCCCTACACTCTCCTGTTACATCTCTCTCTCTCTCTCTCTGTCCGCTCGTCAGCCTTTCTATTACCACCGTCTCTTGGGATTTCACACACACACTGTTTCTCCCTTTAACACACTCCTGTCTTTGTATTGTCTTTTCCCATCCATTTCCCATCCTCCTCCATTTTCTCTCCTGTCAGTCTTCATCTCTCTCAAGCAGCCCTTCCACTGACTACCACTGGCTTCTTCATCATCAAATCCAAAAGGGATTTTCAGGCGGCGGATGAAAGTTGCACGCAGCATTGCACAGGCAACTCTCCTGTCCTCACCTTGTCCCCTGTGAAAGTGACAGTTTACCTGCATGTTAACCACGGAGACCAGAGAATAAGCCTAGAGACGGATGGACAGCCAACCAAGCAATTTGGTCATTATCTTAAATCATCAAGTTATTATCCCAGAAATAGCAGAACAGTAGTCAGGCTATTTCTGTCCCCTGAGGTACAGTCGACACGAACGTTCCTCCTGGGGCTAATTATCGGACATCAAGGTAATTATGTGTAACCTTTTTCAGAGGCACAAGGGTACATATTCACTCAGTGTCCACTTTATTAGGCATAAAGCGTATTTGAGTACTTAGAAAAGCGCTATATAAATTTGATTTATTATTATTATTATTATTATCATCATCATTATATTCTACCTTTTTAGTTCAGTTTGTGTTGACATTGTGGAGAATGTGTCAGTTTAATTCTGTGTTTATTATTGAGGTTGTAGTTTGCAGAGGTCTGCTACTGGACTACATTATACTGAGAGGTGTTTCGAATTTTTTGTCCTCCCTATTTATATACAATGAGGAAGGACAGAATATTGGAAATAGCTGTCAGTAAAATGCAGTGATTGTTAATGAATAAATAAATAACTTAATAAATTAGGTAAAATATTAATTTGAGGTAGATTTTCACTTGTAGGCTATAGTCGTGAGTGTTCAGTAGACTAGAAATACACTATATTACCAAAAGTATTCGCTCACCCATTCAAATGATCAGAATCAGGTGTCCTAATCACTTGGCCTGGCCACAGGTGTATAAAATCAAGCACTCAGGCATGCAGACTGTGAAACAAGACATTTGTGAAAGAATGGGCCGCTCTCAGGAGCTCAGTGAATTCCAGCGTGGAACTGTCATAGGATGCCACCTGTGCAACAAATCCAGTCGTGAAATTTCCTCGCTCCTAAATATTCCACAGTCAACTGTCAGCTCTATTATAACAAAATGGAAGCGTTTGGGAACAACAGCAACTCAGCCACGAAGTGGTAGGCCACGTAAAGTGACGGAGAGGGGTCAGCGGATGCTGAAGCGCATAGTGCAAAGAGGTCGCCGACTTTCTGCACAGTCAATTGCTACAGAGCTACAAACTTCATGTGACCTTCAGATTAGCCCAAGTACAGTACGCAGAGAGCTTCATGGAATGGGTTTCCATGGCCGAGCAGCTGCAGCCAAGCCACACATCACCAAGTGCAATGCAAAGCGTCGGATGCAATGGTGTAAAGCACGCCGCCACTGGCCTCTAGAGCAGTGGAGACGCGTTCTCTGGAGTGATGAATCACGCTTTTCCATCTGGCAATCTGATGGACGAGTCTGGGTTTGGAGGTTGCCAGGAGAACGGTACATTTCAGACTGTATTGTGCCGACTGTGAAATTTGGTGGAGGAGGAATTATGGTGTGGGGTTGTTTTTCAGGAGCTGGGCTTGGCCCCTTAGTTCCAGTCAAAGGAACTTTGAATGCTTCAGGATACCAAAACATTTTGGACAATTCCATGCTCCCAACCTTGTGGGAACAGTTTGGAGCGGGCCCCTTCCTCTTCCAACATGACTGTGCACCAGTGCACAAAGCAAGGTCCATAAAGACATGGATGACAGAGTCTGGTGTGGATGAACTTGACTGGCCTGCACAGAGTCCTGACCTGAACCCGATAGAACACCTTTGGGATGAATTAGAGCGGAGACTGAGAGCCAGGCCTTCTCCACCAACATCAGTGTGTGACCTCACCAATGCGCTTTTGGAAGAATGGTCAAAAATTCCTATAAACACTCTCCTCAACCTTGTGGACAGTCTTCCCAGAAGAGTTGAAGCTGTAATAGCTGCAAAAGGTGGACCGACATCATATTGAACTCTATGGGTTAGGAATGGGATGGCACTTCAGTTCATAGTATGAGTAAAGGCAGGTGAGCGAATACTTTTGGTAATATAGTGTAGAAATGCAGTCCATTTACCTTTTGAAATAAATGAAGTTTTGAAAAATGAAAAATGGGTAATTGAACTATCCAGTCAATATTGTGGTTATAATATAGGAACAAAACTGGTGCCTATAAGGTGCAAACCACAAGGGTACAAATACATACCCAGTGTTGCACCTCAGAGGCCCCAGTCACAAACTGCTGGACCCCTTAAAGGTACAATTATGTGCTCTATTTTCAGAGAGTGTGCTCAGCTGTCCTGGTGGGGAATCCCTGTCTGAATTGCCTGAGGCTTTTTTCCTGGTAAGGTTTTTCCCTTGGTAGTTTTTTCTCGTCTTCACTGATAATCTTAGTTTGGACACAGCAGCTCGCCTCATGTCCTACGTCTTTCCTACATACTCTTGTGTTTTCTTGTGCTGCATTCTGTTGCTTGTTTGAGATTTATTTATTAGACAGATATAGACAAACCCATTCTCTGTGAAGTCCTTTGACATACAAATGTATTGATGGGCTGTATATTACATCCACTTGACTGGGCATTGTAGATCTGATTTATTCCTGCAGAACCAAAGGCACCACAACATCACTGGAGGACCCTCCTCATGTGTTTATCCTGTGTGTTTTGTATATTACGAACGCCTCAAATGGCCATTCCTTTATGAATTTAACCTGCATCTGTCTGGTAATTATTTTCTAATGTTGAAAGGTTGAACCAAGGAATCACCAAACCTTGCCTTCTAACTTCCAGTGACTGAAAGGAGAACACAGCTTTTCAGGAGTAACATTGGATCACGGGTAGAAAAAGACCCATCAGATAATTATAATCACAAACCAGGCCAAAGGAGAGGACAGAGACTCTGAGTGGCAAAAACAAGAGAGCTTAAATATTAAATAGGTGTTGCTGAAGAAACAATCAAAATAAATCCAGTGGCGATCAAATGAATAAGAATACAACTCAACAGCTGTCACTTACATAGTAAAACATCATTTAGGCAAATAAAGTATTATATTTTTAAATAAAAACTGTGTCTAGTACTGGTTATTAATAAATTATGAGTCATTTTTGTAGTTTTTCACACGTTTTTACACTATGGTACCTAAAGATGAGTGTGACATGGAGTGTGTGGGTCTGTCAAAAGTAAAAGAAATGTCCTTCCTCTCTTATGCATGATTCAAGCAAATAATACCAGTATATTATATGACTATGGCTGCCTGATTTTCATCTTTATATGTTTGTTTTATTGCCTACTCAGTGTTCTGTGCTTGTTATTGTCTGTTTAACAAGTAATTTAATGATAAACACACAAAAACAGAGACAGAAACCACACGATGCTTCGAGAGAGGGATCATCAGCCCCCGAGTAGATGCTTGTGCTCATTCTCATGCCTTTTTATTGTCAATGTATTATTTCATTTTTGAATCTTTCATGCGTGCAGATACGACCTGTAGCACTGTGGTTTGGAGTAATCCCTCCTGTGAGCACGCTTGGTATAATTCAATAAGGGTCGAGGATGGTAAATATTCAGCTGCAGCCCTGCCTCTCTCCTGGCCTTCACCTCCCCCAGTCATTTCTTCCCGGCCATATAAAGGCAGCAAATCATTCTGCCTGCCTGCAAACACGACTAATAAAATGAACTCATAAACTGCGGTTGGGTTATTGTGCAGGAGGGCAAACTTTCTCCATACCTGCAGTCTCTTCATCACGAGGAACATCGGACCAAAACTAAATGAAAGCCGAGAAGTGGAACCTATCAACACTGTGAAGCTTTATGGGAACTGGAAGCTGGAAGATGGAAGAGGCTGCGACTTCAAACTTAAGATTAATCACACAAAAAAAGAAGTGACACTTACCATACTAACACACTGCATGGGCCATAGGCTTTAAGTGTTGCTTAATGTAGTGTGCATAGTGTGAGTAGTATACCATTATGAATGAGGCCTGCTTTTACGAAACAGCAGTTTCCAAAAAGAATGAATGAAACGAGTTGTAATTTTAATTAAACATGTTGTACTTTTAGTGCAGCTAGGAGAGCATGTAAAGGAAGTGTCCAGCTGACCAAACAGTGATGCTTTTTGCAAATTGGATCCTCAATAGAGTGGTGAAGTCCCGCCCCTTCCGGTGGGCCCCCATGGGACCTTTCGGAGCGAAAAAAAATGAATGGTGTTCAATGGACAGAAAATAATTATTTTCTGGTCCCCCCGTCGTTATGCCATGGATTACACAAATGTTGTTTATCGGCTTAAATAACAAATTTTCATGTCAAGAGTTTGACCGTTTATTGCGCCATTGTTCAGTTAAATGCTGTTGAGAAAACACAATTAGAAAGACTACATGCTGTGTCGCGTCTGTGACGTCACGTCATCGCCGTTTCCCTCCATCCAGATTCAAGTCAAGATGCCGGTGTGTTTTGTTCCCGATTGTCCGCGTCTCCGAGGGCCGACGGAGCGCCGGGCGGGAGGGTGAGCGGACCCTGCCGCCGGGCGGAAAAACTCAGAACCTCAAAAACTCAGCACGGAGCAGAGAAATGGCCATGTCTGTTGTAGGCTTCCAGTGCGGGTGGTGACGTATATCATTCGCACCGAGAGCAGCAAAGAGTTGTAGTTCACAAAGCGGGCTCACACAAAACCTGACATTATTAATATTCTTCGCGCTAAATTGTAGTCTTCTTTGCATGAAAAATGATCTTTAAATATCACAAACAACATATGTGAAATCCATGGCACAATTCAAACGGGGCCAGAAAATAATTTTTATCTACCCATTGGATGGCATTCATAATTTTTTGCTTTTGAGGACCCATGTACCGGAAGTGGGTGGGCGGGACTTCACCACTCTATATCTTGGATTTTTTTTTTTTTTTTTTTTTTTTTTGATTTTTCATGATAAATTCAAAGTTATGACCTTAGTGATAGGAAAAAAATGGCAAATGTTTTTTGTGCAATGACGATTTTTCATCTTCTGATCTTACCCAAACAACGAATGAGAAGTGGGAAGGTAAATCACTGCTTGGATTGATATGGATCAACCCTCTTTCATGTACATGGACGTGAAGGAAGCTGCAAGATGAAATCTTTTGTTTTTAGCGGTCACGACATCGAGAGCTCCTGGTGATTTTTACCTCTTTTTCTCATAACTCTCCCCGATCACAGGCCTCCAGCCGGCTCCTCGTCGGACCTGCAGCTCCGTGTCTCACCTCCAGAGCCTCACGTGCCTCGTTATCAGCAGGTAAAGGATATCGAGCTGCGGCGGCTCATTAGTGTGGGAGGCTGTTCTCTTGTCCCACGCAGAAAATCATCCATCAACGGGGTATTGATTCCAGCTCAAGGCACAGTGACAT